>NC_092673.1:30307313-30609952 GCF_964355755.1 Antedon mediterranea | reverse complement strand
TATAACTTTAACACACGCACGTTTCATGAGTAACTAAGTCCAGATCATAGGCCTATAGCTTAACAGTTGCTAGCGTGCTTGCGCCAAGAAAAGCGAGGGACATCAGACGTTATTCTACTCATAGCTCACAAAATGTGTGAAAGTTTTATGACGCCATGTCAGACTAGTGAAATCTCACTCTTCACTGGGCTAATGAATTGTAATTTATTCATAATAATAAAGCTGAACAACTCAGTAAAATTACAAAACCAATTTACATGATTGTATACAGATATTGTTCATAATGTATAAATGAGATCATATTATTTATAGATGTAAAGTAAACTCATTAAACAATGCATAATGTTTCTTTTTCATTATTATGTACATTGCAAGCGTCTTAAACAGAATTCAGCAACTTTTACTTTGAATCTCTGCGAGAATATGCTGTAATAATAATTATATAGTCGTAGTGGTGAAAATAATACGTAGGCGAAACTGATCTGGTTATGAAAAAACTAAATACAATCTCGCAATATTCATTTTTTAATTCCCCGGGTTTTTTTAGAAGCAGGGTTTTGTCATTTGTCAAAAACAAATCAGTGCCACTCTTGTAAAATAATTATATTTACACAATTCTGAGGTTTTTTTCGTTTTTAAAACTATTGATACCACCGTATGAAAATCAAAGGGACAAGATAGTCTTCACTATCAAACGATGATGGGCCAAAACATGGTAGCTATATGCCAAAATAAGGTGGTGATATGATATCATCATTTCCCTATATGGCACTTCACATTTTACATAAAGTGTTAATAGTGTAGACAGTTTTATACAGCACAGTATATGCAAATATTTAGATATAGATAGGTTATCATTGTGAATTGAAAATAATAATAACTTGTAATGTACATATGTAAAATCATATGTTGTATAAATATATCGTGAAATAAATATACTCAATTACTCGAACTAAAATACATTTTTATTGATTATACGTGATATAGCCGGCCTACGCATCAACTTAAGGACATCATCATTACCTGGCTCGAGAGCTAAGCACTCTCCGTTGGTTTTACAAACCTCTCCAGATCCGTAATTTCTGCTCAATTTTGCAAGTATATCAGTCAACTGGAAAGAAAGAAACGTATGACTGAAGAGTAAATGTATGTAAATGTTTAAAGACATCATCAATCCATATATTTTGAGTAATAATAATTATTATGAAGCTTTTATCTTTTTAAATACGGAAATTTAACTGTATAAGGTGATCTTTTCTTTTCTGACTTATGTTATCCTGCCTAAATATGTTTAATAAATAAATAAAATAAATATACCATTTCGTACTTTTAATGAAGTTATAGACAAAAATAAATTAATGTTTCACTTATAAAAAGAAATAATTACAGTTAAAATCAAGCAAAATTCATTGACTTCCAGTCAATTTGATAATTTTTTTGCTTAATATTACAGTTTTTTAGGTAAATATTTTTTTTCAATCCAATTTTTGGTACAATTGCATATTTAACAAAGACATAATAAAAATTATTTAAAGGGCGACAATATATCTTTAAGCCTTACACTAAGACCAAACCCCTATTCAATAGACAAGCCTGTAAAGCCAACACATTGATTGTTCCCCGAAAGTGTCCCCTTAATGTGACTATGTAATATCAATAGTCTTTGCGATCACTTTAAAATTACACAGTAATGTTATATGCGAAGGTACACACGGTACTGTACGGTACTGTGTACTGCAGTACGTATTTTATTTTAAAAATAGTCTACAGTTTTATTACTGTGCGAAATTTGTCCTCATCTTCAACTGCAAGTGCGTAGTTCTCGACATCCTTTATGAATTTCAGTTGTCTTTGAATGTCGGCTGAAAACGAGGCTGCATCGAATCGACTAGCGTTCACGTATGCATCGATTATAAACCCAGACGCAGCCACATCAGCATCTACCTATAGAGAGTTGACAAAGAATTAGCTCATTATTTGCAGACGCGACGTATTGTGAGGTTTATGAAGGTGGAAATTGATTGATAATCTTTGTTAAATACACAGAGACTACACTGAAAAAACAGTGTGGAGCTTTTAAACACGTACTTACGTGTTTAAAACCTAAACGTGTTTATAGCTACATGTTGTTTTCTTTCACTTGTTTAGCAGTCAACATGTCATTATTTTCAATTTCTCCACATGTTTAGCAGTCAACATGTTTAGACACGTGTTTTCTGTGGCGGAAAAAAATCTCCACACATGGCAAATTAAACACTTTTAAAACCTTCATTATTGCTCCACATGTTTAATCAACACGTCACTGATGTGTTGAGTTGGGTACAGACTACATGTTTAGAATGTGTTTAGAACCTAAACATGTTTCATATCTAAACATGTTTAACGGCTAAATGTGTGGGAAAACTGGGTACAAAATACATGTTTAAAAATCTAAACACTATATTTACAGTGTATATTATAATGTAAAGCCAATTCTCTAATTAGTATACCACCAGATATTTGTCAAAACATCCTTATACTGAGTTCAAGGCTGATATTTTATTACCGCGAACAAATAAAAATGCAGGTATAATTTTATTTATCGAACAATGTATCCCATCAAATATATATATGCCTAGCCTAAGGTAATATAACACGTCCAAGGACCGATATAGGCCTAGGGATAAAACTTTTCCCCAAGTAAAGTCTGATTAGCTGTAGGCCATATAATAATATTATTACCAGCTCTCAATAAGAATGATGTTAAAGTATGCCGCTTTGGCATGTGATCTGCTGGCCCCATATGTAAAAATAACTTAATCTCCAGAACCACACAATGTTTGTGGCAATATTAATACTAGGAATCAAGGCCGAGGGTGATGTAGCTCACATGTATTTCTAATATCTCGGTATTTCAATTAAAAAAAAAGAACATCAAAAACAATTAATTCACTAAGGCAAATAAAAATACGTAGCAGCCAAAAAGCTGGATTGAGGATTTTTTTTTACAAAAGGCCTTTAATTAAAAACATCAAACAATTTGAACAAATAATCTACAAACATTTTTAAAAATTTAGCAGCAAATTGAAAATGTTGGCAACGAGCGTCGGAGATGAAAATCCAAGAGAATCAAAAGATGACGAAACGATTAAGAATTTAGCAGACTAGTAAAGAAAGCGGGCTATTTTTATATCTTGATGACGTGACACCAAAATGTCCACATTTTTTTGCAGTCTTAGACTCATATTGTGGGTGGAGTAGCCGAGACAATGGAAACCAATGGGAGATGCTTTCACTCTTGGTTGCTTTTTATTAGCAAACCACCGGGTATAATATTATTAGTATAACAGCTGATTTTATCTTTAATTGTTTGTTAGAGAACAGTTCCAAGGTTATACCAGGGAAGAGTTAAATTTAACTCTTCCCTGGTTATACATTGTATCTATAAGGACCAATTCCCATACTACATTTCCGATAGATTGAAGTTACTCAATGACCTACTATGACCATGATAATAATATTTAAAAGAATGTTTTAATTCACTGGCCTATTTAGAATTGTCACATAGATGCATGGGATGTCTTTTGTTCTTAAAGATAAACACCAAGGCCTATATTTTAATCATACATTGTTTTTTAAGTTGACGAGATTCAATTATACAGTAAAACAAAAACAAAATCATGTCCAGTATCTGCTGTTTCCATTAAATAGTTAACTTAACTTACCACTTTCTGCGAATTTTCGTCCGTGATATTGGTGACGTAGTTCCACTGGGCTGTTGCTCGTGAAAAATAAATATCACCCACATGTTGATCGTAATACGTAAGAAATGCATTGACTTCTTCAACGTTGGATGATGAAGCTAAAGTCAACGCAAACAAATGTAAAAACAAACCAAAGTGGTAAAACGGTTGAATTCGATGACTTGCTGCCATGTCTCTTCACTTGTAACTGTTGTAGCGGAAGAACTCAGACGACTTATGAAACATACGATAGGATGTTATTATACCATAAAAAGATACTAAGGTCAAATATTATTTTGCTGATCGAATTATATAGGCTATTTTCGCTGACAACTTAACCATTCACAGTTGCTAATCTAAAAAGTCACTGTACTGTATCAACATCATCAACATTGTTAAGATGCCAATTTATAGACGATTACTATTGTTTAAAAGTAGGCTAGATTATAAATGATTATTAATAAAAAAAAAAACGTTTTCACTTAAAAACCCGGTTAAATTTAACTGAAAACCTATTGGCTGGCAACCTATTTTTGACTCATTTTTTTTTTACAGTGTTCAGGTAAATCATTTATTTGTTTCTATTCAATTTTTATGGAACATGAAAATGGCATATTCAACAACAAAAATTAAACAAATTAGTTTTTCAGGGGTACATTAAAAGAGCAAGCCTAATAATTATCGGATAATTTTTGGCTGCAAGAAGAAACACTAAAATCATTTTTTGGGAAGGTGCGCCCTCAATTTTCAAAATGGGTTTCTACTTTTTGTTGTTTTTCTTCATCTCCGTGCTGCATGTGTTTGGTCTCTCATCATAATCTGATTCTGTGTTTGTTATATGTAAATAAAAGATGCGCTAGTGTATAATCATATCATTGTAAGTACTAAAATATATCCAATTAATGTGTTAATAATGCCGTACTAGCCGCACCCGCCTAAGGCCGAGGCGCTCATATATCCCAATATTAAAGTAGGGGCGAAACGACCGCCGCTGATGAGTAGCCCACTGCAACATACATTTTCCGGGACAGGTCATTGTTTACTTACTTGTTTACTTGTTTCCGGAGCTCAGCAATGCTGGGTCCGGAGTCGAGGCTAGGCTATGCCTATAAGCCCCTCTTGATAATTACATCAACTCTTGAATATGGCGCAAATTTAAGAGGGTGGTTGGACCATGCCCGTTCAAGACCGGACTTAAATTGATTGGTTGATCTTGAAGCTACTACATCCTCCGATAACGAATTCCATAATATAATAGCTTTTCGACCAAATGAGTCCCTCATCCAATTTGTGCGTGAGAACTTAAATTTTAATTTAAAAGAATGACCACGTGTTCTAACATCTTCATCACGCTCAAAAAAAGAATCAGCAGAAATACTATCCACTCCATGTAAAATTTTAAAAATTTGTATCAAATGAGCTCTTTGCCTTCTGTATGCGAGAGTAGGTAGGTTGAGAATTTTCAGCCTTTCTGAATAAGGTAAATGACGAATGGAAAAAATAAGCTTGGTGGCACGTTCTTGAACTTTTTCCAATAGGTCTTCCTCCTTACAATGTAGCGAGTTAAAAACAACGTTGCAGTATTCCAAGGTCGGACGAATAATAGCTTTATATAAACGAAGAAACCCATCCATATTTAAAAACTTGAAAGCTCGATATACCATGCCCAACTTCCGATTTGCTCTCATTGCTACATCTGCCACATGTACATTAAAAACAAGTTTAGAGTCAATAGTAACACCGAGGTCTTTTTCATGATCAACTTCATTCAATAAGAAACCACGCATGGCATACAGATGTTTGTTGTTTTTCTTCCCAAAGTGCATTACTTTGCACTTACCCTCGTTAAAAGGTAATTGCCATTTGTCAGACCAGTCACATGCTTTCTCTAAATCTTCTTGTAGAACTTGAGCATCATTCACAGGGTTAACTACTCTATACAATTTAGTATCATCTGCAAACATGCGTACAGAGGAAGAAATAACAGAAGGCAAATCATTTATAAACATTATGGGTCTGCTTGTCATTGATTTTTTATATTCACTCTTTTTTCAGCATGATACACAGCAATGGTTTGCTGTTATAATAGCATGGAATCAATTCTGTGCATTGTAGCTATTCTAAGATATGTCGGTCTAAGTTATTCGGATGAAAACAGTGAAGAATATAATGATCATAATGATATTAATAAGTAAGTTTTACGTCATGAATGCAGCATGGTCACACAAACAGTAGTAGAGTAGGCATATAGTTCTTAATTTTTGGCCAACAGCTAAACAATCTCCCCTAAATTACTTAATAATCAGCACACCCCTTGCCTAGCTAGTATCATTAACCTTAAATAATTTACCTATAACTCCAAAATAAAGTAAATCTAACCCTAAAAAACAAACCAACAAACATTGTGTTGATTTCTTGGTGGCCAGCCCTAAACAAATGTGTAGTTTTCTTCCATTTACTTCCACTCAATAGTAGTACCCCTATTTATACTGTATTTGCAGAATTTGTCCCCCCAGCGTATTGTCTACCACACTCACTCTGAAGAACGTTTGTCACCTGCTGTAGATGCGACAAAATGAATAAATCATGATTTTTGTTTGTCTTTCTTAGACCACTCTGTGACTATAATGTGGAAATGGTATGGAGCTCAGAGTGTGGTTCAGGTGTGATTGCTGCAACACCTCTGATAGCAGACATCAATTCAGACGGTAAACTGGACGTCATCACAGCATCATTCTCTGAGGAGGTATCTGTGATGAGTGGGGATACAGGTCAGGTTCTAGAGCATTCTCATTGGCCATTCAGATTCCCTGGAGCTACATTCCATGCTAGTCCTGTATTGGTAAGTTATAGAGTGGTTGTTGCAACCTTGAAAGTTAAACCCACAAAATGGCACTAATAGATCTGTGAAAGCTCTGTCTACACTATCATCAAACTAGTTAGAAAAAAAAAGTGTGATGTGCCCAAATATGGTAATGATATATCATCATCATGTCCATATATGGGCACATCACATTTTCTGTCACATGAAGTTTGATAGTGTAGACAGAGCTTTACATCGCTATAAAAGGAACGGTTTCATCAATGTTGTATAGTTGCTATATCGAAAAAACCCATTAATATGCATACTTTGAGTAAGTAAGTAAGAAGTTAATTTTTTGAATCAGAAGTTTGTTACATCATTAATTTAATCTGATCTATTTAACACTGTTTCCCCCCTACTTTTTAGTATGACATAGATAATGATGGCCATGATGAAATACTTCTAACCACCTCAAATGCAGAAATAGTTTTTCTAAATTCCAAAGGTTACCAACTTCATGACATAACTCTCAAGGTGAGAACTTTAAAGTATATATATATATATATATATATAAACAAATCAGGCAAAGAACATTAATTCTAAACCGCCCGGTGATATACTGAAATTTAATTAATTAATTTGAAACGATAAAGATGAAGAAATCTGTGAGAATGAGAAAAAGTCGCCCCAACCGAGACTCGAACTCGGACCGTCTGCTTGATATGCAGATGTCCTAACCATTAGACCACTGGGGCTTTCATGGTATTGTTCGAACTCGATTGGATAGCGACTCTTTAACATTCTACGGCGGAACAGCCGTATATATATATATATAATTTTATTTCTGTTATTTTGGCTCTCAACTGTCTTATAACATTTAATTAATCTTGCCTTATTAATGTACTTTTGTTCTGTTTTCATAAATAAATGAAATAATAGGAAATATAATTGATAATTTTTATAAATATTTTATTTGATAGGTTGGCCATATGATAGTAAAGAAGAATTGGTTTGACTTGGATATATCAATGAACCCAACTAACATTCAGAATGTTTTATATGAAAATGAACTGGTGATTTGTTTTATTGATAATATGATTGTTGGTTTATTGCATGGTGTAAAATGTGTGTACAAACGGGTGCAGGTCAAGTCGGCCCCAAACCGTCTCGGCCAAAGTCAAGTCGGCCCCACGTCTAGTTGGCCCCAAGTCAACTCGGCCTCAAGTCAACTCGGCCTCAAGTCAACTCGGCCTCACGTCAACTCGGCCAAAAACTAATCGGTCAACTTGGCCACAATAAAATATGGAACGCAAAAAGTATTTAATATTATTATGATTCTTACTATCCACGCTTTAAAAAAAATGAAGACATAAAAAATAGAATATAATTAAATAATATAAAAAAATGAACTCATTTCCGATATGAATATAAGTACCCGCGTGTTACAAAAACACGTGCAGGTACCGCATTTTAGTAAATCGTACCTACGTTCCACCATTTGGCCATAGAAAAAATGATCGTACATATATCGTTTTTGTCCATGATTTGCGTTTTAAAAAAAGGGGAATCCCCGGTCAGCGAAAACACGTAGCAGTTGTAGATATCGAAAAAGCTGCCAAATGCGCAGGGAGCTAGCGCAGCTACGAATTGTTTTCAATTGTGCAATTTGAAATTTTATTAAACGTGAATAAAGGAAAGTTGAAAAGGTGAGAGAGAGAAATCATCGACTTGAGGCCGAGATGACTTGAGGCCGACTTGACTTGGGGCCGACTTGACTTTGGCCAAGACGGTTTAGGGCCGACATGGATCGAAATCGTACAAACTAGTCCACAAACAAACATTTTTTTCTTTCTTGCTTTATTTCCATTAAAAGAATGGAAAGGGGGAATCTCTGAACCATAGCTTATTATAAGTAAAAAAAAAAATGATAGTTTTCACAGAGAGTAAAATGTTTTTGAATTTCCTTAATTACAAGGCACTAAAATGACAAAATGATAGCAACGTTGTCTTAGAGGTCAGTTTAATGTCTTTATATTCTAATAAAACAAAAATAGAATTCAGAAAAGCAAAACGAAGGTGGGATAAACCAGAAATCGGGAGCCGTTAATAATGGTGAATATGTCAGCATTGACGCCCACATTCTAGCAACACCAGTCATATGCGATCTGAACAACGACGGTAGAAGAGAAGAACTTATTCTGCCGGTTACATACTACTTTGATAAACAGGACTACAGGTTAGTTTGTAAACCAGTTGCTGCAGTACAGTATTTCTATACTGCAGTAAACTATGTTAATACATATTCCAGCTGTAGTCAGCCTGCCCAGGCCCTCTAAATTTTGCAGATTGTAATGCAAAAGATAAGACATCAAAGTCCTTCATTTCACCATTTTTAGGCCCTCAGGCCTGCTATTTCAAAATCCTCCATCCGCCACTGTACCTCTAATGCAGCTCCTGAAGTTTGAATTAAAATCTTGATCTCTAAACAACATGGTACTTGATATTTTTATTACTTTGGTTTTTTTTACAGATTACCGGAAAATGAATTGAAAAATTCTGGATTTGGTGATTTAAACATAGCAAATTATCTAAGCAATGGTATTGTGGTGTTTAATTTGGCTACTGGTGAAATAATATTTGAAACAGCATTGGAGTTGACAAAGGTTTGTACAGTGATTGAAAGGTCCTAACATTTTTGTTTGGAATACCAGAATTACTTGAAGACTTTAATTATATATATACAACATTTTTTTGTTATTCATTGCTTTTTTTATTGTCAATATTTATTATAATTGAATTGAAACATCTAAGACCACTGTGCTATGAGCAATTGAAATGGCGTAAGTGTACGTTATTAGGCCAGCCAAAGGGTGTTTGATATTGTAAGAGTTGACTTGACTGTAAAGCTCTGTCTACACTATCAAACTACTTTGACAAAAGTGATGTACCCAAATATGGTAGTGGTATGCCAAAATATGGTACTGATATGACATCATCATATCCATATATGAGCACATCATATTTTTTTGTCACATGAAGTTTGATACTGTAGTGTGTAGACAAGGCTTAATTGGATTTCTGCCTAAATATATTTCTTTCAGACATCGGCTGAATTTCCAGCGTATCAGCTGTTTACACCGACCGTTATTGACTTAGATGGTAACTCAGGATCTTTGGAAATTGTTGTTTGTACCTCAGCTGGACATTTGATCGTGTTGGACAGTAATGGTAAAATACGACCAGGTTTTCCTAAGTCATTTGGGACCATTCATGGTCAGGTAAAGCTTAACACTTTTAAAAACAGGAAATATGGTTTTTAAAAATTAATCTTTGAGAGTAAAATATATTGTATAAACAAAGATATTGTAATAGAGTAATATGTATTACATTGCTGACTTGTTGTCCCAGTGACTTAAAATCTAGTCTCTCTGTGGCCAATTACTTACAGTACTGTGGCATAGTTTTTCTTATGTACAACACAGGTTGACAATAGCCATACTGTATATATGTTTTCAACAATACCGGTGTAATACAATAATATCATCTTTAAAATTCAGATATGATAGGCACATACAGTATTATTAATCTCTTTTATAAGAAAACTCCTATAATTCATTCAAATCTGTTGTTGTTTGTTTCATTTTTTTCCACATCTTTAACAAAATAGAACATATATTTATATTTTAGAAAAAAAAAAGTAGAAAAAAATAGTTTGCTTCAAAATATCTTTTAACAGATTACCGTTGAGAACCTTGATGGGCGTGGTGGTATGGAGCTGGTTATCATTGATAATAGTGGAAATGTCATGTGTTTGAACAGTGCTGGAGATGTGGTCTGGGAGGCTGAATTATCAGGAACCTCGTCAGCTGGGTCAAGGGTCGTTGACCTTAATGGCGATGGTAAACTACATGTAATTGTGGCATCTAATGATGGGTGTGTACAATAATTTAAAACAATATTTTACTTTTTAATATTTATTTGTACTGTGATTTTTCTTTGATTCTGAAGTCTTTTTCTTTCATATGGAATAGCTTACCAGTAACAGTTAAGCTTTGTCCACACTATCAAACTTTATGTGACAAAAAATGTGATGTGCCCATATATGGACACCATGATGTCATATCACTACCATATTTGGGCACACTTTTTTGTCAAACTAGTTTGATAGTGTAGACAGAGCTTTACTCTATCTCAGATGGTTACATTGACCAGTTAATCCACACATCATAGACACTATATTTTGACATATTTTCAGGTCTTTGTGGGCTTTTAATGGTGATTCTGGAGCTGTTGTTGAAGGATGGCCTCATCAGCTTGGTGGTCGCATTACATCTAACATCCTTATCACAAATCTTCAACCTGATGTATCTAATACTGATATTGTACGATTAATTTTATTAAAGCTCTGTCTACACTATCAAACTTTATGTGACAAAAAAATGTGATGTGCCCATATATGGACATGATGATGTCATACCACTACAATATTTGGGCATTATCACTACCATATTTGGGCACATGACACTTTTTTTTGTCAAACTAGTTTGACAGAGCATTACACTTTAATAAATATGAGTAAAGCTACTGTAGCATGGTGGTTGATGTGCTTGCCTTCCCAATCCCAAGGTCCAGGGTTCAATCGTGACCTACAGTAGTGTCAGAGCTGTAACACACATCTGTTTCTACTTAAGCACAATATAGTTTATCCATCCTGTCTAGTTACTTGCTGTTGGATGTATATGAAACACAAATAATAATAGAGTTAACTCTCCCAATACCATTCTCTCTGAAAACCAGAAACTCCCCAATACCAGACTTTTCTTCAGAACCAAAAGGTCCCAAATTCCTTTTTACCATTAAAAACACATTCCGAATACCAGACTTTCCGGAAAACCGGTATTTGGAGAGTTGACTTTAAAAATAAATAACTATATAATATATCAGTTTAGTAATATACAGTATAGATATTATTTAATTTTTACCGACATTTTGTTGATATGATGATTTTGATGATATGGAAGACAAAACATCAGTTAATCAATTAAAGTTTGTTTTATTTCCATTCAAGATTGTTTTAGGGTACGATGGAAAACTTTACATATTGTCATCGTTGTGGCAGTGTATCCAGGTTATTGACCTTGATGAGCCTAGTTTAGTACAGGTGCTTTCAGCAGATCTCATAGACAGCAACTCAAGACTAGAACTTGTGTTAGCTACCGTAGATGGTACCATTATTTGCCTCGCTGTCAACAATGATGGCAAAGTGAATGTGATAACTGACTGGAGAAGTGAAACACCAACATTGAATCAATTTACTTTTTGGAATAACCAAGTAAGTGAAGCATAAAAAGTGTTTTTGATTGGTCACTTGCAAATGCCTAGCAGGGATCGGTCACTCGCAAATGCGTTGCAGGGATCGGTCACTCACAAATATATCACATGGATTGTCCACTCGCACTGCTTGCATATAAACAGCGAGGAACTTGAGTAGCTAGATCTGTTGATCATTTGCTCAAAACAGACCAGTGAAACGTTACAATACACAAAATGTATTCCTACCACAGTGCCCACTTGATTCCGGTGCTGTATCTACACATACTAATTATTTCTGAAGTATCATAGGAATATTTGGTAATACAGCATCTCATTTATATTACATGTGGTGCCTGTATCATGTAAAGTTAGGTTAAGGGTTTGGCTAATACTAGATACATATGTGATGTTGTATTACCAAATATTCCTATGATACTTCAGAACTAGATACAGTACTGAGAATCGCCTAGCAGTGCTTTATATAATATCTTCATATAAGTAAGTTTTTGGTTCAATTATTAATTTCACACAAAGAGAAACCTTGAATCCAAACCGTTATAATTCCCTATAGGAAAGTTTATAATGACCAGGCCCCAAATAGAGACACACACAAATATAATTCCCTCAGAGGATATCAGATTTTATATCTAATTTCCAATTTTCATTTTTAGTTTCAGATTGTTGTTGAAGAAGATTTTAAAGAAGTGACTGGGTCAACATTTGACATTAGCATCAACATTGAAGATACTAGGCCAGAGCAGTATCAATGGAAATCGTATTATGTTACGGTAAGATTGAGATGAGATGGCACAATGGTAAGGCATCAGACATTCATGTTAGAAGTCATAAGTTCGAGACATGTCTGTGCCATCTTGTTTATGTCCATGACAAAATGCTTTTCTCATTGCTGCATCTTTCAGACAGGAAGTTAAGCTAGTGGTTTGAAGTTCTTCGGTACTCATTAAAAAAAAATGTACAAAATGTTTAAATTGAAGAAATGAATTATACATAATCAATAAACTAAATAAGTAAATTTTTTATTTTATTTTTATTTTATTCAATCTAAATAAAAATAAAATAAAAATGTCTGACCTATGTCATGCTGTTGATTATATTGTTTAACTTTTTGATGCGATAACATTTTGTTATAAACAAAAATAAAAAATTATCTATCTATTTTGTTTTGTTTTATTTGTAGATTAGTACTGGTGGGTATCAACTGGGAGACAAAGTGAATTTAACGTCAAAAGGAGTTCATCAGCTAAAAGTGCCATGCCCCCATAACCCACTTCAGGGTATCGTTACTGTACGGCTTACAAATGAGTTTGCACAAGAGATTACAACCACCTTCACTGCAAGGTAAAATTAGACCATTTTTCTTATAATGAGGCAATCAGAGTAAAACATCTTTCTAAGGATTCAATCAATATGGCACAGAGAGGTTTGAACCCATGCCTTTTAAAATCTTGTCTAATTGATATCTTACCATTATGCCAATCTTGTTGGCTAAACTGAATCTTGTTGACTAAACTGAATCTTGTTGACTAAACTGAATCTTGTTGACTAAACTGAATCTTGTTGGCTAAACTGAATCTTGTTGGCTAAACTGAACCCCTATTGTCTTACAGGTTCAACATGCAGTGGCAGCGTGATGTCAAGTGGTTGATACTACTACCTTTAACCAGTATGTTGATGTTGCTGCTACTCGTGTTTGGATTTCCAGAAGCAGACTTGTTACCAAGAGTACATTCCACCAAAGACAGCTGACATCTTTTTAAAATACAGCTCTCCCAACTCTCCTAGCTAGTATGCCCTAGCTAACATCACTTTGAAATGACCCAAAATAGAAGTCACTACTCTGGGCTGGCACAAAATGTGTTTTTTGTACAGTCAACCACTCCTAGTAGGAGTAGCTGATGCCACTCTGAGCTAAGCTGGAACAAAATGTGTTTTTTGTACAGTCAACCTCTCCTAGTAGGAGTAGCTGATGCCACTCTGAGCTAAGCTGGAACAAAATATGTTTTTTGTACAGTCAACCTCTCCTAGTAGGAGTACCTGATGCCACTCTGAGCTAAGCTGGAACAAAATGTGTTTTTTGTACAGTCAACCTCTCCTAGTAGGAGTACCTGATGCCACTCTGAGCTAAGCTGGCACAAAATGTGTTTTTTGTACAGTCAACCTCTCCTAGTAGGAGTAGCTGATGCCACTCTGAGCTAAGCTGGAACAAAATGTGTTTTTTGTACAGTCAACCTCTCCTAGTAGGAGTACCTGATGCCACTCTGAGCTAAGCTGGAACAAAATATGTTTTTTGTACAGTCAACCTCTCCTAGTAGGAGTAGCTGATGCCACTCTGAGCTAAGCTGGAACAAAATGTGTTTTTTGTACAGTCAACCTCTCCTAGTAGGAGTAGCTGATGCCACTCTGAGCTAAGCTGGAACAAAATGTGTTTTTTGTACAGTCAACCTCTCCTAGTAGGAGTACCTGATGCCACTCTTAGCTTAGCTGGAACAAAATGTGTTTTTTGTACAGTCAACCTCTCCTAGTAGGAGTACCTGATGCCACTCTGAGCTAAGCTGGAACAAAATGTGTTTTTTGTACAGTCAACCTCTCCTAGTAGGAGTACCTGATGCCACTCTGAGCTAAGCTGGAACAAAATATGTTTTTTGTACAGTCAACCTCTCCTAGTAGGAGTACCTGATGCCACTCTGAGCTTAGCTGGAACAAAATGTGTTTTTTGTACAGTCAACCTCTCCTAGTAGGAGTACCTGATGCCACTCTGAGCTAAGCTGGAACAAAATGTGTTTTTTGTACAGTCAACCTCTCCTAGTAGGAGTACCTGATGCCACTCTGAGCTAAGCTGGAACAAAATGTGTTTTTTGTACAGTCAACCTCTCCTAGTAGGAGTACCTGATGCCACTCTGAGCTTAGCTGGAACAAAATGTGTTTTTTGTACAGTCAACCTCTCCTAGTAGGAGTACCTGATGCCACTCTGAGCTTAGCTGGAACAAAATGTGTTTTTTGTACAGTCAACCTCTCCTAGTAGGAGTACCTGATGCCACTCTGAGCTAAGCTGGAACAAAATGTGTTTTTTGTACAGTCAACCTCTCCTAGTAGGAGTACCTGATGCCACTCTGAGCTAAGCTGGCACAAAATGTGTTTTTTGTACAGTCAACCTCTCCTAGTAGGAGTACCTGATGCCACTCTGAGCTAAGCTGGAACAAAATGTGTTTTTTGTACAGTCAACCTCTCCTAGTAGGAGTACCTGATGCCACTCTGAGCTAAGCTGGCACGAAATGTGTTTTTTGTACAGTCAACCTCTCCTAGTAGGAGTACCTGATGCCACTCTGAGCTAAGCTGGCACGAAATGTGTTTTACTTTTAGAGAGGCAGTGGTTTTCAGAATACATTTTTCAGTTGTAAAATTTTGAAAATTGTTTTTGAGAAAATTTAACTAATTAACTTAAAATTGTATAATTTTTTACATTTTATATTTGATGTTGTAAATTTGTACTTTTTATTGTAAGCTGATGTAATCCACCTCCTTCTTTTGTTAATTTCCCCGAGGGATGAATAAAGATATACACCGATACTGATACTGAAGTTATGGGTTTCAGTTGTAAAGAAGATGTATTCAGTTAACTTACTTGTAAAACTCAACTCAGATATGAACAGTTGACAAGAAAACATTGCCAATATTAACATCAAGTGCTTAAAAAACAAGAAAACAACATTCTGTATTTTTAATTAAATTAAAAAAAAACAGTAGTGTTAAAATCAATAATAAATATGGTGTAGAAACCAACAGCCAAAGAAAAAATATTCAGAAGGTTTTAGTGTACATTGTCATTTTCCAGGCAGCGCCCCCATACGATAAACAACTTGAGTAGTTGTCACACGGGAAATATCCAGAAGGTTTTAGTGTACATTGTCATTTTCCAGGTCAGCGCCCCCATACGATCAAAAACTTTAGAAAGTTTCACACGGGAAATATTCAGAACGCCTCAAATTTCCTAAATTGGTAAAGACGCTTCCTAATAAATTTTTTTCCTCGGCCAATCAACTTCAAATACATAGGAAAAAAAAGTACCAGACGATAAAATTGTCAAACGATCAAATCATTCACCAATGAAAATGAGGAGAGTTGAAAGGTTACTTTTGTTGTGGCTGTAAGTTGTTTTGTTTACCTTTTTTAACATTATAAACAGTTTATTATAAAATACTACATTGCTAGGCCTAGATATAATTATGTAGGCCATGGTGTTTCGATATGCAGACTAAAGTTATTAGCCTAAGCTTCCACTAAGCGACTGTTATGCAAGATTGTACTTACTTTTTAGTTGGATTTCTTTGATTTCATGGGAGCTCATCACATCTGTTGAGTGGGCTAGCCTCCTACTACACTTGGCTCTTTGCGTTTTTGAGTAGAACTTTTTAGCAAAGTATACGTAATGGTAAAAGAAACAAAACAATATCAAACCACGATAGTTTATTTTGACATTTAATTTAAAATACAGAGGGAAAACATGAAAATAAATCAAAAATATTAATTTTGAAATTAAAATATTATAACCATGATTATTGCATTTAAATAAGTATGTAATAACCTACTACTAATGCTTTCTTATTAAATATTAAAAGTTGCTTTACAAGAAATAAAAAAATATTTCAAAGTAAGTAAGTTGTTACAAGAATAAACTTACTATAGTCATAACTATGTTCTTTGCCACTCTATCTTAAAGCTTGGTTCCCACAAGGTTGCAAATCAAGTAATTGGATTGCATTGTGCTTACGTCCTTTCGTTGTCTCTTAGTGGGAACCAAGCCTTACAGTTCAAATGACTGCCAACACAATTTCAAACAAAGTACTTTAAATTTGTGTTAAAAAATCTATTTAAAAAACAAAACATTATTATATACAATTCTGCACCATTTCAGATCCAAATTGCACAACCTTACTTATTCAATCAAATCTGTAATTATTTTTTTTTTTTAAATAGGTATCTGAAAAGTATGGTTATAATAATATTTATACATGGCTAAATTATTATAATGCAAATTATTTAAATATGTTTTTCTACAATCTACAGAAAATAATATTAATATTTGTAGTTTTTACATCATAACCATATACATAAAAGCACACTACATTTCTAGATGGCACAGAATAATGCTATAAAATATGTTTTTCTGTTAGGGTAGTACAGTTTAAACAATTAATCTGTGCCTGCTCAAAGCCATGAATACATCCTTACATGCATTTGAACCGATACAGTACTGAAATTCATCAGTGCCCTCATTTTGACAAGATTGGATTTACCACCCCTGAATGTAATTGTCTTACCACCATTAAGCATTTTTTTGGCCAAACTGACGTAATACAATACTAGGCACGCATACAACCATGATTTTCCAATGCAAAAATTCCATCAACCATGATCATTGGCATATCATATATATAATTATTATACTAAAGTAACTTTTCATACAGTATAGATTATACTAAGGTAAGATTATATTGTTTAATATAATAAAATAATAGTTTAAAGGTTAATATACAGAGGTAGTATTCAAATTATTTAAATACAAGAATGAAGAGATTTGTACATATTTATTTTAATATTTAAATACAGTATAGACAACATGGTGGTATTTGTAGTGCTTGGGTGGGGGAAGCACAATACAGTATTATGGAAGGGATTAAAAATAGAATTATTTACACTATATTTATGCAAATTTTTTCTTTGCCTGAAAAAACAAACAACAAATTGACTTTCTTGAATACTGTATCTTAAGTGTAGTTCAGTACATTACTACACTATATATATTTTTTTCCCCCATGACGTTCAACTAGCCTACATTATTAAGTCGAAAGGTCATTATGCCCACTCATGAGCACAATTGCCGGGGGCTCAATGCTGAAGACATAATACATAAATAAGACTGGTAAATTACTAGTAGCATTATTTATAAATATAATGTCAATGACAATTTTAAATTATTAACTTGATAAATGAATATTGAAAACAAAACCAAATTATTATTTTAATATTAGAAAGTATTATTTTTAATCCTGTACAAATTCAATTCTTTCAATAAAGACAATGTCAATTAAACTAGTGCTGCTGTATTTTAAATAGGAAGCAGAGTTTTTGTTAAGGCAGAGACTGTCATATTGTAAATTACTAGTAGCATTATTTATAAATATAATGTCAATGACAATTTTAAATTATTAACTTGATAAATGAATATTGAAAACAAAACCAAATTATTATTTTAATATTAGAAAGTATTATTTTTAATCCTGTACAAATTCAATTCTTTCAATAAAGACAATGTCAATTAAACTAGTGCTGCTGTATTTTAAATAGGAAGCAGATTTTTTGTTAAGGCAGAGACTGTCATATTGCTGTTTTGGTTGTGCTCTCTCAATTTGTTCGGTCTATGCCATTCCAATGCTATGCTTTCATACCAAACAGTTTCCATTATTTTCTTTAGATCCTTAACAAAAACCCTGAGAAAGAATAATTATTTATGCCTAATTAAATATAAGTCTACATTAAATTAAAGATGGTGTTACACATGATTTGATCTGGTGCCTTTCTGAAACCAAATTATATTTTAAAATATGACACCAAATATTTTAATTTGAGGAAGACCGGTAATTTAAAAAAATTGCCGACATCATAACTCTTCATGCTTATTGGTCTGTTCCTTCAAATCATCGGAATATCTATCTTCGTCATTTTGTATTTGATCGCTATTTTTTTCGTTCTCCTTTTTGTTCGTTTGTAAATGTTCTGTGCGTTTTCCTTCTTCATTTTTCCTTTGTTTATTATTATCAATTCTAATATCATCCTTCCAATCACCGTCCGTCGTTTCACCCTTTTCTGCCTCGGTCACAAGCGAGTTCTGAATGTTCTTTAGTTGGATTATATCTTTTATAATGTCCTGAAGAATTTTCAACTCTTTTTCCGAGCTTGGTAGTAATTCCTGTAGTGTGCTGAACTGTTCATTTTGAAGCTCATTCAAGTCTGCCCCATTCTCTAATCCATTGTTCAGTTCCTCCAACATCATATCATAAATCTTCTGTAAATACTGAGGACTATAGGTTGATAGAAAATAATCATTCTTTTTGCCATCAGGTGCATCCTCTGCTTTATCTAGTTCAGCATCTCTTTCAGGATCTAATGCCAACCCTTCTGGTGATCTACCAAGTTCAGTGTTGTCTTCCTTTGAACAATCATCCTCACTGATGCGTAACAAATAATCACCCTTCAGAAGTGCAATATCATCTATTTTACACAAAAAAAAAACAAAAAAATATTATTATTTCAACTGTAATGAGGAAGCAGTGATCTCTTAAAGTTGGTTTTGTCAGCAGGAGTTACCGATAGTATAGCTCCCAAACAGAATTCAGAACACTAGAAAGTTACTTTATTAATTCCTATTGTGTTGTGTTTTACAGTGTAAAATATCTTATGGAGCCATTATAGAATTCCTTTCTATTAGTATCATATAATGTATACAACCACATGAATAGCTGGGGCTATCGGCACAGTCTATCGTGCATGTAATTAAAATTTTTCTATAGGCATGGTCAACTGTGTCGTTAGTCACTTCCGTAAAATAACCACAACTTGCATCCTTTCTTTTGATAGAAACAGTTATTTTTATTAACAAACAATTTTCCACTGGGCATGTAAATCAGTGTACCTTTTGGCACAGTCAACCACGCAGATAGAAAATAATGAAATACATGCATAGGGTGGACCATGCCGATAGTCACTTCCGTAAAATAACCACAACTTACATCCTTTCTTTTGATAGAAACAGTTATTTTTATTAACAAACAATTTTCCACTGGGCATGTAAATCAGTGTACCTTTTGGCACAGTCAACCACGCAGATAGAAAATAATGAAATACATGCATAGGGTGGACCATGCCGATAGTCACTTCCGTAAAATAACCACAACTTACATTCAGATGTGTCTTTATCAACCAATGCAACAAGCACCTTCTGTGGATATTCTATTATTGCATTTAGTAATATTTCAGCTTCCTTGTAAAACAAAAATATTGCAGGTATATCAACATCAAGGCTTCCGTCTCCAGACATAGCGAATGTGTATTTGTCATCTGCTGATCTCTTCTCATCTCTGTCAATAATAATGGCACCAACTGCACCATGTTTTTGGGCTGTTCTGGCCTATTGGATAAAAATAATATAAAATCACTTAATTGATCAAGAAACACATTAGTGCTGGATTTAGCCCTCTTAATGTTTTCCAAAAGCTTGGCAAACTCTCTGGCCGTTTTTATTTAGTTTTTCTCGCCATTGAGATATCTAACTACTGATGCCCACAGCATTGACATTTTTTAAAACAATTTTCCTTAGGATTTATGATTATTAATTTAAATTATACACTAACCTTTTCTATAAACATACAATCTCCTCTTGTGATTACCACAATTTGACCTTTGACCTCCCATCTATTATTCAATGCTGAACAACCATTTGGGGGATCTGCTATAACCACACCACTAACAACCTTCAGAGAAGACAACGATTAAATGGTAATCTGATGATAACTTTAGAAGCGGGTCAATTTACACAGTTATAACCTGTGTTCACTTAAAAGAACCTAGTTTATTATTTGAAAAGAGTAGGGGGTTACCCCGGTGAACTGGTTCACAAAATAGCCCCTGTGCTACTGGACATTCCAAGGAGCAAACATAGTTGGGGAGATCGGACTTTCAGTGTTGCTGGACCTAGGCTTTGGAACCACCTACCCTTGAACATTAAACACACATCATTATTGAGTCACTTTAAGTCACTACTCAAAACTCACCTTTTCTGATTTTTTTTTTTACAGCGCCATGAGCAATGAATGTTGGAATGGCGCTATATAAATCGAACGATTGATTGATTGATATCAGGGGGATTACCACCTATCTGATAAGACAGTGATTAATTTACTATTGGTAATCCTTGGCCACATTGCCTAAAGACATAAATAAAAAAGAATTTGGCATAGTTGCTTAAGCTATCACAATGTTGCTTTTGTTGTAAAGCATGCCCAGAAGTTTCTTGTGTTCTGTTGCTTTCTAGTCTTTAGTGCTTGTAGAGCCCTTTATTATAAAGCTAGCTAAATAAAGAAATGTTTAAACTGATTTATGATAGGTTTTGTACTTACTCCTGGATCTGTAGATAGGTCAAGCCCAAATTGAGCAGGGTTAGCAGTCAGAACCATATTGTTGAGCAATGCTGGTTCTACAAAGTGAACAGCTTTCGGATGATACTCCACTATAAAGTTTAAAAAAAGCCAACATATTCAAATGATTATGTATTGAGTTGATTATTGTAGTGAATTTATTTTAGTTGGTTCCGAGCTTTCTCAGGCGTATATATATAACTCCACGCGACGTACACTGTCACTGAATGATAACTCATACAAAAAGTATATTTAACTCAACTAGAACTTTTATTCATTTTCTTTATCATCTTTCCGTTTATCTACTCTGATCTTATTCTCTCTTCTCTCTTAATATCTATTACATTCCACTTTTATACTGGACATGCAAATTTTAGGCTTCAGAGGAGGATAACATTTTCCCTCCAAAAATTATACGATTTTGATTGGCTAATAATATAAGGCGGACCTGGTCTAAAGCATCCTTCTCTAAACACAGAGAATCACAACATCAATAATATGACAATTATGTATAAAACATATTTAGTTGACCAAACTCTACCAAGTTTGATTAATTGAATAAAATGATTTTTGGTTAGAATGTTACACTACAGTACACCTAAAGCCTGTTTTCCTGTCGACGTTATTCGACGCTATCATCATTGATCGTTAACAGTTCAACGACATTGTTTGAAAACGATCAAGTTGAAATGATAACAATAGCGAGTACCTTTTCCTGTAAATCGTTAACATTTCAATGTTTACGTAGAAGATCGCCGATTATTGTAACAATAGCTTACAGGAAAACAGGCTTAAGTGATTGAAATCCAGTTATAAAGTCACAACTTGATTTTGGAATTAGCAGACATTTTTCTTGTAGAGTAAATAGGATTTTGTCTGTGACAATCTAAAGAAGTGCTTGAGCATTTTAATTTCTTACTGGTAATTAAATGACAATAAAACAATACCTTGTTGTTGGGATTTTGAGAGCTCAATCATCTCCTGCATAAATAATAAACCATTCTGAGCTGACTTTGTATCAATAGCCTAGAATACAAAACAACATAATGCAAGATGAATTTAGTCCTGGTAATTACATTTGGGTGAAGAAAGCATGCACACATAAAATTATATTATAGACATTAGTACAACAATCAAGTAGATACAACGCTATAATAATAATAATACTATAATAAGCTTCCAAATAGCAACATTTTGACCTTGCCATATACTATACCGGTACAGTACTATCTTTATATACCCCATAACAGAGATCCACATGGAAGTACTGTAGTACACAGATATAAACATTCACTCATTCATTCTGGGTTTTTCTAAAGTAAACACTTTTACAGTTAAAAATAATTATTCAAGACAACATTCATTAACATGTTAATTGTAAACTTACATGTGATGCTGTGTGCATAAGTTGTACTCTTCCATCACTCATTGTAACTAAACGAATTCCCATTTTTGTCAATTGTTGCAACTGATCTGAATTTCCTGGTATGAATTCTGTAGCTTTTAATCGTTTGCCACTACTAGATCTAGAAAAAAGTAAACAACACAACTTTACTATGATTATAATCATTGCTGTTTGTTACTTGTCAGCAAGTCAGCATACATACAGTATACGTAGTACAAGACCCCATTTACACTTACGATTGGGTCCTGGGCCGCTTCAGCTGGTCCAAATTTAATTGTTTGGGTCTGATCCAGCGTGTTTACACTTGTGCTCCAAATGACAGCCCTGAGGATTCATTTTCTAAAACCATTGGTCACGGTTCACTGCATAAGTTGGCCCAAACATAAAAGCTGGCAAAAGGCCGGCCTAACTGTGTGTTTACACTTATCATTGCCGACCCAGGGGTGGTCCTGAGCTGGCCCAAATTGCAAGTGTAAATGGGGTCTAAGTTCAAGTCAATACAAATTTATAGACATGTGATAAAGAAACT
The DNA here is from genome assembly GCF_964355755.1 of Antedon mediterranea. Taxonomy (NCBI): domain Eukaryota; kingdom Metazoa; phylum Echinodermata; class Crinoidea; order Comatulida; family Antedonidae; genus Antedon; species Antedon mediterranea. Next base: position 30,586,968 of record NC_092673.1, on the reverse strand, counting down.
TCATAATTCCTAACAGCAACCTCTTGCCAAAAACACCATGAGCCTTTTATGAAGATATAAATAAAATATAACTTACTCTATTGTAATAATTGAATCTTGACCACAGCTTTGGTATCTTTTAATTTGCATAGACTCTCTCACTGTGTGAGCATATAACTCGCCACCAGGAAAGAGATAGTTGTGATTTGGGCAAGAGCGATCTAGTACCATCGACACCGTATCATTAGCACAATCATTCTGTAGGTATTAAAAAAAATTTTTTATTTAAACTGTGAGTGAAGAGTCGTCAATAGAGCAGTGCCTAAAGGCCAATTTAAGCAGACGATTGGTAACGGTAAGCAAAAAAAAAACACGTAGGTTGCCTCACGTATAATCTTCATCTATATTCATCCCATTCGCTCCATGCTTTGTGTAAATAGTCATAAGAAATAACATTGATTCTATATTTTTATTACCGTTACCGCTCGTCTGTGTAAATATTGGTCTTAATCATGAAAGATTTTCAAAAGGTCCTAGCGCTAAGTGTTGCGAGTTTACATTACAACCACTAAGGGTGCTCTCTCGTCAATTCATGTGACTGGATTACAAGTAACCAACCACCAGTGTCAGTTATAACATTAGTATGGTACTAACTTCATCTATGAGAAAAATTGTTGATATTGTTCTGCACAGTTAGGATTTGAACACTGGATTCTTAACTTGATAAGCAAGCATGTAAACAACCATGCTTAAGAGCCACTACAATTCCTATTACCTTTTCTGTTTTGTTTGTGTCCTTATTTTTCATTCTAGCAAGGTTAAGTGGTAACAAGTGCGCTTCTGTTGTGAATAAGTACTGATCGACTGCTAATCCTAGCTCATCACTCTCGGCAAACAATAAATATAAGTACTTGAACGTCTCCGCCAACACATACGAGTCCATTCTGATGAAGAGATATCCTACATTTATATGGTGACAATAAAGTCAATTTAATTCAGATATTTAAAAAAAGAATAGATTTGAAAAAAAAAATATCTAAAAATTCTGGCATACATTTTCCAGTCTATGTACAGTAGCATATTTTATTCAATATGATATAAGAGAAATTGGTAACAATTCAGATTACAGTGTGTTAAGGTCTGTGGACACTTTTAAACTTAGTTTGACAAAAAAATGTGATGTGCCCATTATATGAACATACTTGGGCATATCACTACCATTTGGGCACATCACACTTTTTTTGTCAAACTAGTTTGTTTGATAGTGTAAAAAGAGCTCTAAACAATTATCATCCTGTTGGTGCTGCACCAGCTGCTTCATTGGTCCAGGCCAGTGAACTGGAGGTCGTGGATTCCAGTCTCACTCAAGAATTAATTGCAAACACTTTGAAAGTACAAAAGTCAATGCAAAGCTACTCCATAGTAGTTTTGAATTATTATCCAGATAAACAAGAACATATCATGGACTGTGAACCTATTATGTTTTACCTGTCTTCATGGCCACCAGTTCTGACATCTCTAATAGCTGCAAATCCACAGGGAACGCGAGCATACTGCTGAAGACTATCAACTATCTGCTTGCCAACCTCTAAGTAATATGGATCTCCAGTGGCCTACAATATAATGTGCACATTAAATAAACCAATCACATTTAGCCTATTATAAATATAAGCTAAACATTTAAATATGCAAATTCTCCAACATAAGCAAATTAAAATCAATAAATATTGATTGACTTAAGTTATTAACTTATTAATTGCAAATTAAAAATACTATTACATATGGTGGTTCAATGGCCAAATTGCATGTATAATTTTTTTTTTTTAATGAATATAAAATCATAGTACAATATAAAAATAGAAGTTAAATACTTAACTTAGTATTTAAGGGAGCTATCTTACTTTAAGTGAATATGACCAAAGGAAAAAGACCTTAGAAAGTTTATATACATTTCTTTCAGTATTTCTATCATAGTAAATAACATGGTCGCTTTTCAATCTCAAGGTCATGGTTCAATTCTAATTTGAGTAAAAAAAAAAAAAGTAGAGTACTACATTTGTTTCATGATGCTTACCTTGTAAAGAAAATAAGTACTTTCTGAGAATTCAGGTCTTAGTGGGTGCTGCCCCCAATGTATATTGTAATCTGGTGTAAATGCCTGGAAAAATAAAAAAAATGTATGTTTAAAAGGCTAAACTAAATAACAATCTATATACAGTAGTTCTAGAATCTGGTTTTTGTTCTTTATCAGTGAGTTTTACGCTCTAATTATCAGTTGTTGATATTTTGTTTATCTGGGACTACAACAGTAGGGTTTTTAATTATAGATGGGTTTAATCTCAAACAGGCTCTCAAACAGCATCGTGGACAGATGTGCTTTGAGGAGAGGTTAAATTTGCTTTCAGTTTCATCTTTGTCTGTTAGAAGAGATAAATTTCTTATTATATTTTGTTTTAAGGTTCTGGTGGGTTTTCTGGACTGCAGCAGAGTTCATAACTGTTTTAATAAATACTCTTCACAATGATCGCTTGTGCTTCAGACATCAAGCATCAACGACACAGGCTTTTTTCCATTCTATAGCAATCAGATTACCCCGTGTCTGGGACCAGCTTCCCAGACCGTTGAAAGATGCTGCAGTCCTAGAAAGCCCATCAGCTTTCATTAGAAAAGTTCATATTCATTTTGATTCGCTGTAACTGTATTTTGTCTTTACGTCTTTTATGTGTAAACTGACTTTGGGGTTGGGTCAACCGGCTCAGCTACAGTGATTAAGTTCACTTAGGTTGACCCTGGTCTCCCCAATTTCATTTTTGTTTTGTTTTTGTATATACTTAAATAGACCAAATAAATAATGAAATGAAATGAAATAGTATAATGGGGTTTACTACCTCGGGTAAAAAGTTGTGTTTCTGCATGACCTGGTACAACAACTCATGTGTTTCAATAGCTGGTTTAACATCACCAAATAAAACCTGAGATAATGGAAGAAAACAATAAATGAAAAACAGTAACCAACACAGGTTATATCACTTACAAACACACATTGATTTTCTTCAAGAGAGAAACATGGTTTCAAGGAATTAAAGTGTGTGTAGGGTAGGTCAAGGCATTGGCCTTGGTGAATGAATGGCATTTGAACAGGTTAATAGTTTGTATCCTGGTGGGCTGATTATGAGTGAGTGGCCGAGCAATGGAACCGTAATTACGTAGCCATAACATTGCCAAGGGTTCAAGGCTCACTCGATTCATGGTTCTGGTGGTAGAATGAGTCTTCTCGGATAAGGGCTATAAACCGTAGGTCCAGTGCACACATCTAGAAATATGCACTTTAAAGAACCCGGTACATCTTTCGAGATGAGTAGGGGGTTACCCCGGTGTACTAGTACATCCACTGATCATAACTGGGCCCTCTGGGAGACATCTTTGACTGAAGTGGCCATCGAGTATAAATAAAAACAAATAATTAAGATACCCCTATAGTAAAAGTTGTGTGTGTTAATAGCACTTACTTGTAATCCAGGCCAAAATGCAAGTAGCGAGTCCATAAAGTTCTTGGCTTTAATTTGTGGCCTATGCATGTGAACGTCCATTAGTAAAGGTCCATCAGAAATGTAACGCATAATAGCTTCATAATGCTAAAGAAAAAGATTGGTAATCATTAAGAAATACTGCTCCATTACAATGGGATGGACCCATACACATTTGGAAATCTTATACACTGTATTGGTTGACGAATAAAACATGACTTATATCCTTTATAACAGGGAAGCTAATACAGACATGGTTGGTAGTTGTACTGATGTTTAGAATACTACTGGATTCATTCATTATGATGACCTAAGAGAACCCACGTTGACATTACAGACCTCCAATAACAACTACTGCAGTCATCCATTCATAATAAGTCTATCTTATTGTTACAAAGTATTTTAATGTATATAATAAACAATAATTTTGAATTAATAAGAGATGAGGTTTATAATCTGAAACCTTATGATTATTTCTTCCAATTATTAGCTTTTGAAAAGAAGTTTTAAAACTTACAGCTGAGAACCAATCAAGGTAATTATCTTCTCCAAGAAGAACGTAAGATTTTAATAAATATTCATAATAAGAATCAATGCCAGCACCAACTCCACTATCTGAAATGTAACGAACAAAATACAAAAATATTGACATATACCCCTTATATACTTCTGAGACTTTTGAAAGTAATTATTAAATTAAAAATATTATTAATTAAAATGATTCTAATGATCGTCGCTATGTAAACAAACAAAATAGAGGGCGACATTTACAATTTTATTTTATAAACCCCGGTGTTGCTAGGTTGGTGTGAAAGGGGTATCTCCGGAGTTTCTCGACGTTTTGAATGGTCATAAACCCCCGGGTGTCTCTGGAGATCACTTTGGAGTTTTGGTGTGAAAGGGGTATGTGTCCAACTGGATAACAGATGAGAGACTATGATTTGAAACACAGTATTTAAAATTTGTTTTTTAACTTTTCCCTATGTCAGACAAAAGAAATGTAATTTAAATTTTATTGGATGATGATAGAAACATTGTATTGTATATTATAATATTTTAAATTCTTAGTAAACTGTCTGAAATTGAATAGTACTGTATATTCAACTAAAGGTCATGGTCATGTATTTGAAGCTAAATTTTTGTTGGAACTATTTTAATAGATAAAGAAATGTTTATTGTACTTTAGGGACAATATTATAATATTGCATGGTTAAAATTCTGAGTATTTGTAAAATGATCAACAATTACGTTTACTAGAGCTCTGCCTACACTATCAAAGTTTATGTGACAAAAATGCCCATATATTGACACCATGATGTCATATCACTACTATATTTGGGCACATCACACTTTTTTGTCAAACTAGTTTGATAGTGTAGACATAGCATAAGAATGATATAAACCTACCTCTTCTTACCCAGTCACCATTATGAATGTTAATAATAGTACCAACCAAATTACTAGATCTTTGTCTACGAGACCATAGCTCTTGCATAGCTTTCTTTGCTTTCAACTGTAACATATTGAAAAACAAGTTGTAATTAATTTACAAAGTATATTAATGCTACAATTCCAAGCCTGTTCACCATTTAAAATCACTTTTTAAAAATAAAACCAACAAAAACGGTGAAAAAAAACACAGAATGTAGGCCTACTCTAGCCAACAGATGACCATAATAGTGATTTAGCCCATTAAAAACACATAATTTTCACGGACTTACAAAATACATCTGCAAATACAAACCTCAAATATAGGCTCCCCAGTTAGCCTGCTAAGAGTAGCAAATTCCAACAGTAGGGTCCCCGCACAGGCTGTGCACGTGGCTTTATCTTTCCCAGCTCGTGACTTGAGGGGGTCTACACCATGTCTAAGATTCACCTACAAAATAATAATAAGTATAAGTAATAGTAAGTAATAATGCATTGCAGTTATTGGGAATTAAAAATGTTGATTACTGTAATAATTTTTTGGTAATGATTTTGAGAAATATCTAATACACTAATAACAGAACAATGAGGGTCAGATTAAAAATATCCAATCAACTGGTTGATTTGAGGTTGGTTGATTGACAGGTTGCTATTATTTACCCAACAGACAAATCAATACAGAAATAGAAAACTGTATATACGTACCCTTGGGTAGGGCATTCCAGTCGACGTGTTGAAAGCTGGTAAAAGTCTATAGCCAACCTCTTTGGCCATCATGAGTAGTTCATCTGTATACCACTGCATGTACTCTCCCTTGCCTTTGATATCCAATGCAACACAATGACCTCCTAATAAGCCACTATAGAATAGAAATACAGAGTTAAATACTCAGTTTGTCAAGAAGGCTAAAGCTCTCTCTATCAAAACTAATTTGACAAATATGGTAGTGATGTGCCCAAATATGGTAGTGGTATGACATCATCACATCCATATAATAATATAATAGTCACATCTCATTTTGTTGTCACATAAAGTATGATAGTGTACAGTAGACAGAGCTATTGTAATTTACCCAGGTAAGTTGGTTCCCTGCCAACCAAAGTTATCGATAAATAGTCCATTGAAGCCAATCACAATTTAGGGGGTAACTTTTAATTAAGTCTAAACAGGCCCAACGTGTCCCTAGGGTTTAGGGAATAAGGGTTGGCCATCAAAACCTAAATTTCATCTCATTTATTTTAAGGAAATGTGCCCCTTTAATACAGTTGAGGTGTCCCAAAATTCATAATGGGCCTGACCAATTTGAATTGATTTTAAATCTAAAATTGACTACAGTATTAATATACTAAATAAACTAAAAAACATACCCCAGTACTCTAATGTTTGTTTCAAAGACGGAGACAATGATGTCTGTGTCAAAGGTCACATCACGAATGACCAATTTTACAGCATCTTCAAATTCTTTGTAATATCCCAACAGTGCTAGTGTATCCAATGTATCAATTAAAGTCAATGAAAACCTACAAAATGAAAGAAGTCACATAGTATTATAATAACATTATGTAAGTTAGTATTCTCAAAATGTTTGCAAAAAGCCAAAGCAGCATTAGATATCATTTAACCAATTAAATTGCAAGAACACTAGCAGGTGTGTTATTATTGCATATTAATATTGGTTTATTAGTATCTTGTACAAAGGAAATAATGGCAATGTCAATAAGAAGTTTTTATGGACTGTGAGTGTGACCAGCCAGATGTTAATCCAGAAACAACAAAATTGAAATCTGTTTGGTGTATATAAACTGGATTTTGTAATGATATTTTGTGAAATTTGATTAAATAAGCTCTGACCTAAAAATAAGCAAGAGTATTTTACATACTGTACTTCAAATTATTTATACTTACTTTCCGAGGCAGTCATCTATATCGCCTCTACTTGGCACCACGCCTCGGACACGACCCTTACAACTCAATGGCATAAGCTCATCGGCTGGGTATGCAAAATCCTGAAAAAAGGGATTAGTAATTCAGTAACAATAATGGAATAGAAAGAAAAAAAATATATATCCTCGGTTATAATCCCACATCTGGTCTAATCCTACCCTATGTACTTTATGTCGGATTTAAAAAAAACAGGCATATCCCTCGGTATACTAGTCCCAGTATTGACGTTTGGCCTTGATGTACAGTACGACTCTCTTTAGCCTGTTCAGATGAGTTTTTACAAGAAATGCCGCTTACCAATCATTTTTGGTTCCCCTGGGTATACTGTAGTCTCACATCCCCCAAACTTCGGCCACCCAATTTCATGTTCTAAGGGGTGGGATTGTACCAGACGATATACGGTATTTATAATTTAATATTAAAAATTTTAAATAAAAAAAGGGAAGGCCTGAGATGGAAAGTACAAATGAACAGGGACAGCCATTTTTGTGAAATGTTTACAATTTTTGTAACCCACCTAGGAGTATATTTCTACTTTTGTCTAATTAATTGTATAATTACCATGTAGGAGTTGAAGGCATGGTTAAACATTTCCAATACTTGATTCCTGTTAATGTAATGTAAATATATATAAATACAATTAAATAAAATTACATATTTGAGGCACATAATTTAAATTTTCAACATACACATTTATTATTTTTAGATGTAAAATATAATAGTTTTAATAGGTTACTGCAGTAGCAGGGCCTACTGTACTTTCTGTACCTCCTCACTTTTTTAGCTATTAATAAATATATACAGTATATATATACGTATGTATGATGAAGGGCTAGTGTTGCCCGAAAGCTCTGCTAACTTTTCTGGCTGTTTAGTTTATCGTTTTGATTTAGCTTTTCGTTTTTTATTTTTGTATCTCCATTGAGATCCAGCCACCGACACCCACAGCATTGTCATTTTTTTCAGTAATTTGCCTTTGGATTTATATATATATATATATATAATTTGTTGACCATATACACCTTTGTATCAGTGGCACTCACAATAAACTTTATTTTAAAAATGTATTAATTAGGCCTAACTATTAATTATCGCCGTGGCTAAAGATACGGTACCGTATTCTAACTTCTGTTTACTAAAGGTACGGTAACATTGCATTACGTCATAATCAGCCAATGGGGTGCTGGTACGTGTGTGACGTCATTGTATAAGGACTTGGGATTTTTTTTCATATCGTGTCTGTTGTATTATATATGTAGAATTCCTATCGGCGGCGCCAGGCTGCGTGGATGTGTGTGCGCTGCAGATGAGGGTTTTATTTTTATTCCAAATGGCCTATTTAGGCCTATATTTTTTATTAAACTTTGTTTGTACAATGGTGACCATAAACAACAAGCAAATGCGGACAATAAAGGGGCCCTCAAATACTATGATTTAGACAGTAGCCCCAGGGCTGACGAGTCACAGAAATCAGCGCACACATGTAGCTGGCCCCAGCCTTGCATCGCTTTCCCTCTACACAAACAATTAAACTCATATAATGAGGTTATAGTACGTAATAAGTAGGCCTAGGCCTCTTTTGAAACGGTTTTCTGTATTCTAGAATTAAAATCAACATGTTTTGGCTTTTCAATAATAATAACAGACGTAGGCTACATTTAGTTTTTGTCACACACGACGGCGATAATAGCGATAAATAAAGCATCAAGAAAATGCGGTTGATCACACTGTTTTCGCGATATGAAAAAAATCCACAAAGTCCTTATACGATGACGTCACACACGTACCAGCACCCCATTGGCTGGTTATGACGTAATGCAATTTTACCGTACCTTTAGTAAACAGAAGTTAGAATACGGTACCGTATCTTTAGCCACGGCGATTAATTATGAATTAGGTAATCTAATAAATTTCTAATTTACACATAAATATGGAAAAATAAAACAACATACATCCTCCACATACTAGGCATAGAACTAGGGTGAAACTAAGGTAATTGTATGATGATGAAACTTGTACTTACTTTAGTGAAGCTTTATCTACACGATTGTTCGTTTTGTGTTCCGGCTGGCCACTGCCGCCAGCAGAGGGTTTGTTATGTTCAACTTGCTCATCGGAAGGGCCTGGCAGCTGATCGTCGGTAACTTCGCTAGAGATGGTGTAGATAAAAAACGTAAAAAAGCACACAAGTATCAACCATTTTGGCTGTTGAATCATACACCGAATAACCATACCGACGACTCCTACGACTACCAAAGAGTTTAATCTCTAAACGGCATTTTTCTACTCGAATCCCATTGTCAATTTTCCTTTGTAAAAACGCAAGCTAGGCCTACACTAATATCAATAATTCAAGCCACGTATAAGCATCAAACTCCGTCACCACTTTATGAATGAACTTCGCTCTACACCCTCTCTAGCGCAGCACTAAAGAGCATGCGTAGTGCAACAAATGTTACACTTGAGTAATTTTGGGTTGAAGCTTTAAAGGGTAGCTCCGGTATTAAAATTGTAAAACTTCTATTGGAACAACTATGAAGGTATTGTTTACACCTCCAAGCAAAAACTTGATATTAACTTACCGAAGCAGAACTAGCGCCGTGAAATAAGTCCCTTAAAAAATCGTAGGATATCAGAGCTTCGGTTGTTGTACTAGTAGGCCTACTTTGGTCGTTTAATGGTTGTAGTGTGGTCGTTGGCTGGTGGGTGGAGTAGCCTACCCACTGGAGTAAAGTAAGCAAACATACTAGAAATTATATTATTATATATTTATATTTAATACTAAAGTATGCCCAGATTCACATTCATAACAAAATAAAACATTTTAACCAAATTGCTTTATTCGAATTACGGTATTCAAAAAAGTTATGTATTAATTTCACAATTTCATAGATAAACCTAACAGACAATAATTCAATAAATTGTTGTTCTTTTTCAATCAATAATGATCTGCATTTCTCTCTTCGTTGATTGCGCCATAAGATGAAGGTTTATTCGTAAATCTGGCAGGTTCATTCTTTACTGGTTTGTTCATGGTTAGACAGGATTCCATAAAAAATAGAAGAGCACCAACACCAGACGAAATAGCACACGTAATGAATTCAAATCGATAGGTGAATCGTTCAGATATGAGACCTGAAATGAGAAAAAAAGAAAATTATAACAAAATGATTGCAGTATATTATTACTAGGTATCATTACTGCACAGTATTTTAGCTTGCTTAAGCTTGGTTCCCACTCTAGCGACGCAACGCAAGGACTTAACGCAACGCAAGTGAATTGACCAATCACAAGTGATGGCTTATTCGCTTGTGATTGCTAACTGTCTATAACTTCGCTTTTCATTGGTTAAAACGCTTGCGTTGCGTTTACGTCCTTGCGTTGCGTTCTAGTGGGAACCAAGCTTTAAAGGTGGTTCCCACTAGAACGCGACGCAACGCAACGACGTATTGACGCAAAGTGCTGTATTGCGTAATAATAATAATAATAATAATAATAATAAGATTTTTATAGCGCACATACCACTCCAGAGTGCTCAAGGCGCATTTAAAAATAAAAAAGAAATAAATCATACACATTCCTGACAAATAAAATGCAATTTCTTTGGAGGGTCCCCATCCGTTGTCGTTCTGTCGCGGTCCCGGACCCCTACCTAGGTGACCAAACAAAGGAGCAGGATACCCATTTGCCTTGCCACAGACGACCGGGTGCTCAGAGACAACAACCAAGACAGAGGCACCCCAAAGATAATGCTGGCCAGGAAAAGGTATACAAAACAATTCTAAGTCTAAAAAACTTTAAGAAACCTCATGATTTCCATATGCCTTAATGAATAAATGTGTTTTTAATAATTTTTTAAAAGTATCAACAGACTAACAAAGGAATGTACAGTGCTGCACAGGCTGACGGTGACGAAATCAGCAGGATGAACGGGCAAACAGTAAACAAAGAACGTAGTGTAGTGAAGCCAATCTTTTTGAAGGATGATCAAATACCAACAGGAAAAAGCTTTTTCAAAGATGAAGACCTATGTATAGCCCTACCAAAAATAATTGCTGCAGAAAGTATAATCGGTGTTCAAAAAATACGGAACCTATGGCGAATTTATCTAAATAATAGAAATGATAGAGTGAAACTAATTACGAATGGACTAAACATTAGGAATTGTAATATTACAATTCATGATAAAAATCCTTATTTGGCATACAACAACATGAAAACAACGAGAATAGTCATAAAGGATATACCATTATCGGTTGCTGACGTAGAGATTGCTAGCAAGTTGAAAGCGCTAGGATGCAAACCAATAGGAGATGTTACAAGGCTAAAAATAAGGGTTAATGGTCAATTAACCAGCTGGCTAAACGGTGACAGAGCTGTCGTTGTAGAAAAGCTAAAATCGCCAATACCAAGACAGATAATAATAAATGGTTTTAGAGCACGGGCTTTTCATGACGGTCAGGAAGTGAAATGCAACAAATGTACAAAGACTGGGCATTTAGCTTTTCAATGCAAAGCTGATATAATCTGTTTCAAGTGTCATTTACCAGGGCATACTAGGGACAGATGTAATGTTGAAGCGCATAATGTATCATCATCTGGTTCACCTGGTGCATACATTAATAAAGTTTGGGAATCGGTTTTTAACTTTGAAAACCCAACAAAATAATAATGCTAACGATAACCACTACGGGAAAAGAGCTACGGTACAATCTGATACAACACATGATGAAGTGTTTAGTATTGATGGAAGTAGTGAATCATCAGATGATGAAAATGCGCAGAAAGAAACGTGTGATCACTATAGAACAACACACAAACCAAAATGAGCAGGAAGATGATGACAGAGAGGAGCAGAGAGAAGAGCAGGAAGTGGACGAAAGAGAGGAGGAGGAAGTTGAAGAAGGAGAGGAACAAGAAGTACCGGGAAGAAAGTACCAGAAAGCTGAAGAAAGAGAGGAGCAGGAAGTTGGGGAAAGAGAGGAGCATGAACAGAAGAAGGTAACTGACTACTTTGAAAAAAGTATGCAAAAAAGTAAAAGTGTTAGCACAAACAAGAAAGCAGCGAGAGATCTGAAGGAACAGTCCGGAAATGAAGGCAGGACAGAAGAAAAAACAAAGAGTATTGAAAAAAGAAGTTTAAGAAAGAGAAACAAAAACAAGTAATTTAATCTTAATAATATGTATTCTAAATATTGTAATTTCCCTAGGAAGCTCTTTACTCTAATCTTATGAATTTACATTGTATAACACTAAACGTTAGAGGAGCTAGAAATATAAATAAGCAATATAAGCTATTCCAATGGGTAAAAGATCAAAAAGCGGATATATGTCTGCTTCAGGAAACCCATCTAACAAATGAGATTATTAATAAATCAAACTTTGTTTGGGAAGGTGAAGCGATCCATAGTACAGGTAATTCACATAGTAGAGGAGTGTCGATACTATTACGAAAAGGTCTTGAATGCAAAATTGTTAAAAAGTTAACTGATATTGATGGAAGATATATATTTCTTAATGTAATGATAAATGAAAAGGAATTGGACATTATAAATATTTATGCTCCTAATGAAAGCAAAAATAGAAGTGCATTCTTTAGGACCATACACAAATGTTACAATGACTTTGATGGAGGGAAGGGTAATTCTATCATTCTAGGTGGAGATCTGAATTGCATCATGAATAGTGACATTGACCAAAAAGGTAGTGCAGATAGGTCTGATAAATCTGTTTTTACGATTAAAAACCTAATGAAAAATTTAAATTTAAATGATATTTGGAGATCCAAAAACATGAATAAGCGACAATTTACGTGGCGTAAGAGATTTAACAACATTTTCCGTAGGCTGGATTACTGGTTAATATCAGAAGATCTCTTTTCAAATGGAGATGTTTTAGCCTGTGACATTCGTCCAGCTATTCTCACAGATCACCAGGCGGCGGTATTAATTAAAATAGATTTGCATGAAAAAATACGCGGTCCTGGTTTATGGATGTTCAACAAAATTAGTAATTAAAATAATTGATGTTTCAATACTAAAAAATAATAGAGAACCTGTAAGTGCAAGTTTGTTATGGGAGCTTGTAAAAACAAAAATAAAAGAATTTTCAATTGCATACGGAAAACAAAAAAATAATAACCAGAATAAAAAGAAAGAAAAATTACAAAAACAAATAAAAAACTTAAATGAAACAATTATGAATACTCAAAATTGTGATATAACCATTGAAAATAAAATTGAAAACAAAAAAATAGAGCTTGTAAACATTTATAATGTAGAAGCAAAAGGCGCGCAAATTAGGTCCAGAGTAAAATGGATAGAGGAAGGCGAGCGGAATACAAAATACTTTCTTGGGTTAGAAAGATCCAAAAGTAAAAAGAAACACATAAAAAGTTTAATTACTAAATATGGGAGCTTAGCAACGAGCCCAATTGATATTTTAAAGGAACAAATACAACATTTCGAAGGTTTATACGCAAAAAATGTTATAAACCCTGGAAAAAATAATAAATACCTTTGTAATTCTATTATAAAGCTTTCAGAAATAGAAAAAGAAAATTGTGAAGGTTACGTCACTATTGATGAATGTAAAAAGGCCATTTCAATGATGGAAAAAAATAAAACACCTGGATCGGATGGTCTAAGTGTTGAATTTTATGTGTTCTTTTGGAATAATATTAAACATTTAATTTGCGATGCGTTAAATGAAAGTTATAATTCTCAAGAATTATCTTTTTCGCAAAAACGAGGTGTAATCACCCTTTTGTTCAAGGATGGAGAAAGAGAAAATTTGAATAATTGGCGTCCCATTACCCTCGTAAACACCGATTACAAAATTCTTGCACATGCATTAAGTAACAGACTTAAAATGGTTATTAAATCAATAGTAAGTTCAGACCAAAAAGGTTATATAAAAGGCCGTTTCGCTGGTGAAAACATTCGGTTAATAGAAGACCTGCTTTATTATACAGAGTGTAATGATATCGAAGGGGCAATAATTACCGTAGATTTTAAGAAGGCTTTTGACTCTATTAGTAGAGATTTTATGTTCAATGTTCTAGAAAAGTTTAACTTTGGAATGTTCTTTTGTAACTGGGTAAAAGTATTATACAATAACGTTGAATGTGTCACAGTTAAATTATAACAGAATCTCTAAAAAAAAACCTGAAACTTATAACGATATAATGAATGAGCAACTGTGGGGAAACCACTACGTTAAACTAAAAAAAAAATCGCTTTTCTACAAGCATTGGATTGACAGTGGCATTATCAGTATTAAAGACATTGTTAATAAGAACACTTTTTTAACATCAAACGAAATACTGGTGAAACTACAATGCAAAACAAACTGGTTAAATGAGTATTTGTGCATTATTAAGGCAATACCAATTCAATGGAAACGTATTATTAAGGAGGTAGATATTTTCAATTGTGATGATAATGATGAATTAGTTGGGACCAAGTATGAGATTAATACTACCAAACTAATATACTCATGGTTTGTGAAAGAATATTTCATTATTCCAATGTCACAACTAAAATGGGAAGAGTACTTCAATGATAACAACATTGATTGGAAAACTTCTTGGTTACGGAAAGTATGTAAAATGAAAGATAAGAAACTAGCACAATTCAATTATAAGATGTTACATAGAATACTGCCTACCAACAAACGGCTGTATCAGTGGAAAGTTAAGGAAACACAAACGTGTGACAAATGTGGAGAAATTGAAAATGAAAATCATTTGTTTTTTAGTTGTAGATTTATTCAGAAATATTGGAGGAAAATTCTTAGTATCTTTGTAAGTTTAAATCACAATAATATATCATTTAAACAATTAATACTAGGAACGGGAGATAAGCTAATAGATTATATTTACACTTTTGCAGCATTTAATATATATATAGAATAAAAATGTTATCTGCACTAAATAAGCCAGTGGGTAAATCTTTATGGAATTCATTTAAAAGCAATATGTTATATAACATTGAATGTGAAACATATAACAATAAAGAAACAAGTATAGAAAAATGGGTAGCTTTAAGAAATACGATTATGATAATATAATTTCTAATTTGATACGATTAACAGAAAAAGAATTACAGTGACACGGGTTACTGGTGGTACTGAGCTATTATTGTTTTTTTTTTTTTTTTTTTTTTTTATCATGTATATAAATATATTGTATAATCCGGGTTGTAAAATGAAAACAAACAAATGAAAATGCGTGAACTATTTTAAAACGGGATAGATGATAATGATGATCCTGTCAAGTGTATAACAAAATATAAGAATATTAATGAAAAAGGGAGTAATACAGAATTCATATATGTAAAAATGTTACTTATGAACTGTAACGACATTTACAAGTTAAATAATACGATTTTATGTAATATGAGATAATATGAATGTGAATAAAAGTGGTGTTTGCGCCACAAAAGAAAAAAAAAAGTATCAACAGTTTTTCAAAATCTTATGGAGCATTCCACAGACGAGGAGCAGTAACGGAGAATGCTCTGTCAACCCATGAGTGGTGAGACTTAGGCTGATGTAGAAGCAGCGAGTCACTAGAACGCACACATACAGCCTAAGCATGTCAGAAATATATTCAGGAGCCATGCCATTTATAGACTTAACAAGAAATATTTCTTACAAAAAACGCTGCTCGCTTATTGAAAAATATTTTTTATTTCAAATGTTTTTGAATGTGTCATTTTATTGTCACATAATAGTTATTTTACCTGAAAAAATGTAATTTAAAGCAACAAATACTTAAATTGTCAGTCAGACAATGGTTTTTGGGTTTCTTTTCTTTTTTTATATGTGAATAAATATTATTTTTTTGTTACAGAAGTGAATACTCAATTTCTGTCACTTTAGTTAATTTTATTGCTAAGGTCAAATTTGGGGGTCACTTCATCACCCTAGATATTTCAATTGTGAAGTATCCTATTACAAACACAAACTTTAATGGACTGTATCGATAATAATTCAATGAATATCTGACAGTGAATATACCAGAAATGCTTAGGGATTTGTAATTTTAGCATGACATGTCTTAATAGACTCTTTCCCAGACGTTTTTTGGGTGTACTGTAGCAGCTGGAATCAATAAATCATAGTGGAGTTTCCATTTTCACAAAACTGTCTGTCCTTAGAACTATAACTGCTGCTTGCTTTAGCTTCTGATTGAGTAGTCCTAATGGGACGTAGCGGGCTAGAGCAGCAGCGTGAAAACAAAGAGTAATATTTTAAAAACAATGCGGTACCTAACAGGGAGCCAATGCAATATTTCCAAAGTATTTGATATGTGTCCATATCTTGGTAATTTTTTAACAACTCGTGCCGCTGTATTTTGAATCAGTTGGAGCCTGTGGGAACCGACGACGCAATCAGTGCTGCAAACATCGCTTTAATTTCACTCAGTTGCGTCGCTAGTTGGAACCCAGCTTCAAGCTTGGTTCCCACTAGAACGTAACGCAAGGACGTAAACGTAACGCAAGGACGTAAACGCAACGCAAGCGTTTAACCAATGACTTTTTATTTAAAACAAAAAGCCGAAAAAACTAAGAACATAGATGATTGGAATTCTTACAAAAAGGCAAGAAATAAATTAAATAATTTGTCTAAATCACTAAAACGCGACTATATAAATAATAAATTAAAGGATAATGTTAATGACACTAAAACATTATGGAAAACCATGAAAGACTTTTTACCCAATAAAAAGAAACAAACTAAAACAACTCTCAATGTAAACGGTAATGAAATAAACAATCCAACTGATATTGCTAATCATTTTAATAAATATTTTTGTTCAATTTCTAATGAACTTGCATCCCATTTTAATGACAACCAAAACAATATTACCGTTGAATCGTTATCACAATTTCAACAACGTTTCAACTTTAAAGATATTAATGGAAATGAAATTGAAGCTTTGTTGGAAAAGTTAGAAATTGGAAAAGCTACTGGAATTGATGGGATTTCCGCTAGGTTACTTAAAATTGCATCTTCACAAATTTCTCAAAGTCTTGCCTTTTTGTTTAACTGGTCATTAAGATCTGGTGTTATTCCAAGTGAATGGAAATGTGCTAAGGTTACTCCGCTTTATAAAAGAGGATGTAAACATGAACTTAACAACTACCGTCCAATATCTGTTATACCTATTGTTATGAAAGTTTTTGAAAGATGCATCCATAATCAAGTTATGAATCATATAAATGAGTTTAATTTATTATGTAAAAATCAATCTGGTTTTAGGTCGTTACATTCAACTTCTACTACACTGATAGATGTATGCAATTATATATATAAAAATATTGATAATGGCTTGGTAACTGGAGCAATTTTTCTTGACCTAAAAAAGGCGTTTGATACGGTAGACCACGATATTTTATTACGTAAATTATGCACCTTTGGAATGATAAACACTGAGCTTGCATGGTTCAGTAATTATTTAAAAAATCGCAAACAATTTGTTAATTTTAATGGAAAAAAATCTGAAATTTTAAATGTCAACTATGGGGTACCACAAGGCTCAATTCTTGGCCCTTTGTTGTTTATTTTATACATAAATGACTTACATGATAGTGTTGATGGGATTTGTAAAACAGTCCTCTATGCAGACGACACTGCGCTTTTTTATGCATGTAAATCAAATGAAGAGCTTACAACAGTTTTAACTGAACAGTTGGAAAATGTAAAACAATGGTTAGATAAACATAAATTAACTCTAAACATTGATAAAACCAAATACATGCTTTTTGGTACTCATGCACGTGTTAATAAAACAACAGATGAAACAGTAATTTTTGATAACATTCCGATTGAGAAAGTTGAAACGTTTAAACATTTGGGACTTACATTTGATGAACAACTCTCATGGAAAGTACATATTGATTCTATATGTGCAAAACTATCAAAAATTCTACATCTATTTTATAGATTGAAAAGTTTTACATCTCCTAAAATTATTAAAAGATTATACAATGCTCTATTTTTATCACATATTGACTATTGTTCAACAGTCTGGGGTACTGGTTCAAACGCCCATATTTTAAAATTGCAAAGGGTACAAAATAGAGCTGCACGATTAATACTAGGTGCTGATATTCGAACTCCTGTTAGACAAATGCATTATGATTTAGGTTGGCTAACAATTAAGACAAGAATTGAATATCATACAATTTGTACAATATTTAGATGTTTACAAGAATCTGTACCTTCATACTTATGTGATATATTAGTAGTGTACACAATATTCAAACCAGAAACTATGAAAATAATCTGTTGTATTTGCCCAGATGTAACCTCGAAATATACAAACGTAGTTTTGTTTATTATGGAAGTTCACTCTGGAATGGCCTACCTTATGAATTAAGAAAACAAAACAATTATAACCGTTTTAAATCACTTGTTAAGATTCATTTATTGTTGCCGGTGGTCTAGGATGGTTCCAGTGAAATATATTTAAATATGGTATAAAAGTATAATAATAATGAGAACATGCATTGAAGTTTAGTTTTAGTTTAAGTTTTAGTTTAAGTTTAGTTTAAGTTGTTTTCAAATTTTGTTTAAATGTGCCGTAGGGCCCCTCGGAAGAGCAGTTTTATTTTATTACTGAGAGGGCTACCCTACTAAAAGAAAACGAAATAAATAAATAAATAGACAAGCGAAGTTATAGACAGTTAGC
Source organism: Antedon mediterranea (assembly GCF_964355755.1). Taxonomy (NCBI): domain Eukaryota; kingdom Metazoa; phylum Echinodermata; class Crinoidea; order Comatulida; family Antedonidae; genus Antedon; species Antedon mediterranea. The sequence goes on along the minus strand of NC_092673.1, from coordinate 30,568,392 downwards.
AACCACAAGCGAATATAAGCCATCGCTTGTGATTGGTCAATTCACTTGCGTTGCGTTACGTTCTTGTGCTGCGTCGCTAGTGGGAACCACGCTTTAGGCCTACTTGGACGCGATACGCAAGGAGGCACAACGCATGGCCGCAATACAGCTTGGTTCCTCTCCTAGACGCATGGAGACCAACGCCTTGGCTTAGAGTGAGAACTTTCGTTGCGCTTACGTCACGTCTCACACAGTTTGCGTTGCGCCCCGAGTGGGACTGTTTAGGTCCACAAACTAGTACGCGCCTGTAGGCCTATTTACTTACTTAGAGCTATTGGTCCTGTCAAAGATCCTATTCCAATAGCCATGATTGTGTGGGTCAAACATTCGCTTCCATGTTCTGCACCGAAAATCTCCAGGACCAACGAAAACGGAGCCGCAAGCAAGATCCCACGAGCGACTCCACTCACTAGAATTAAAAACAATGTTTTCAATAGGCTATAATTAAATATTATTTTGAAACTGATATTCTAATTTCGGAATACGCCTATTATATACTTCTAATAAATAATCAGCAGAGATTTCCTTAAATCTTGGTTGGCCCACTCTAGGTCGCAACACAAGGCAATTGACCAATCACAAGAAAGGACTATCTGGACGGTTGTGTTTGGTCAATACTTTGGTTGCACTTACGTCCCACCAGTGGGAAACAGGTCCAAGTGTCACTTACGAGAAGCGGCTGCATAGACGGCATACACATTCTGCTCAAAGGAAAACAAGATGGTGGCGGGAATGTTGAGTATGAGTAGAACCAATGGCAGAATATAACGTCTGATTTTTGGCAGTCTGTTACCAAGACATGCTAACGCTATCAGTGCCAGGAGATCACTGAACGAAAGCACACTCACTGCTACTGTTCCTGAACTATTTTCGTGAATCATCTTATCTATTACAGAAACCTGAAATTATCAATGATTGACTGAATTATAATATGAACTTTAGTTGGATAGGGATAAGTGATCACTGAGTTGGCCTCAAAGACTGTCTTTTAACGAACATCATACATTTTGAACTAAAAGACGCCAAAACTGTCAGACTATTGCTTGGTTCCCACACTAAAAACGCAACAACTATGTAGCGCAACGTAAGGGGTTTGATCAATCACAAGCGATGGATTTATTCGACTGTCGCTTGTTATTGGTCAATTCGTTTGCATTGCGCCTACGTCCTTGCGTTGCGTAGTAGTAGGAATGTTTACAAATTACGTGAATACCGTAGTAGGCCTATTGTTGTAAATCTTGGCCGCAACGACGTAGTAGGCGCAGCGCAAGTGAGTTGACCAATCTCAAGCAACAGTTGGGATGATCCATGACGTCGTGATCAAATTAGATTTTCGGTGCGCTCACGTCCTAGCGTTGGGTACAAGTTGGAACAAAGCTTAAGGGAGATAACATGCAGTACAAAACAAAACTATTACATTACATTGAAATAAGCATAATACTCACAAAGTCTATGTAGTGGAACGATATAGAAAACCCCAATAAAACAATTCCCAATTCGAACAATATAAATTTCAGATGACAAAATATACGTAAATATTTTAAAAGGTCCGGTTTTGAATGTTCGGGTTTGATACTATTCTTCGACTGTTCTTTTCCCCAGGCACCAGACGACGGTGGCGTAAACGATATCAAACTTATTGCGGAGATTACAAGGTAGATTCCTGCGATTATAAACAACGATTTTCGCCAGCCGTACACGTGGTAAATATAAGCCTCTAAAATATTTAACGCAAATGTACCTGTTAAAAAAAATATAAAATAATGTCATATGCTATAGTATAGGAAAACCCGGGTGTTGCTGTCGTAAAAAACAGTTCGCAGAAGGCCCCCCAAAGCGTGATAGCCTGGTTCCCAATGCAACGACGTCGTAATCACAACGCAAATGAGTTGACCAATGACTGAGATGTTTGGATCCATTGCGTCGTTACTGGTCAAACTACATCCGGTTGCGTTTACGGGTCCCATTGCCAAAGTGTCCAAAAAAGTGGGAACCTAAGGCGGATGTAAAAGTTGGGTTGTTGGGGAGGAGGAGGTGGGGTTGATAACACTTCCGCGACTTTTAGACTTGATACCTGAAGAGTAAAGATGCCAACAAGAATCAATAAAACGGTATTATTTTAATGATCAAAAGACAATTAGTGATCTAAATTTCTTACCAGATGGAATTCCAACCGAAACAACAGCGAAGGCTCGACTAGAATTCCCATTGCTGAAATGCATACCGACAATATTGATACAAGCATTGACGATCATTGCCGCTCCGGTCCCAAACAAACCAAATGTGACATACATTAGGTGCATGTAAGATACAAATGATGAGGCTAACAAGCCCGTCAGTCCTAAGATTAGGCCAAGTATAACAGTACGTCTGTGTCCCATGTGCTCTAGCATGATGCTACCGATTGGAGCTATGAAGTAAGTCAGACTCTGTTGTACAGCTCCGACACTTGCTGTTAAAAATGAAGGCAATATGTTATTGTACAGTTAGAATAAAACATGTTTGTTTGTTTGAATATGTGTTTGTCTTATGAAAGTATATACATTGTTATACACTGTAGAAAACTGTTGACTTCATTTAGGCCTATACTTAATCAGTCTTAGGCCTAATAAAGACTTACGGTATATGTTGTGAGACCAAGGAAATCTTACACAGGACAATGAGGTCGCCTTGCCATGATAAGAACTCGTAACAGTCCTTTGATCTTATGTCTGGCTGCGACAAATACCATCAGTACTGTATTATGTATACATATATTATCCTAAGAGGGGCGTGGAACTGATCGTGTCGCAGCCACAGAGAAACCCCTTGATCTCCGGAACTAGCTCAGCATCCTGTTGTTAGATTGCCTAGGTTTAATCCATGGTTATACACAATTCGTACGACATACCTACAAAAGACTTAGTTGTATTGAAATCTTCCATAATAGGGCCATATAGCTCTCCAAATGAATACACGAAACCAAGTGTCATAAAAAGTAACGCCATTGACGACACGACCACAATCCAAGCCCTGTCCATCTAAATAATAACGGTAATAGTTGCATAAACCATTTTATTTTCCATCATAATGATTTATTAAAAACCTTTAAGTAATGCCTTTATGTTTGTATTTTGAAATTCGTCTTGAATTGCGATACGGTCGTCGTCTCATGTCATGGTTGTGACAAGAAAGGATCAGCTGTTGTAGGGCTCTCCTTTAGCACCAGTGATACTAAAATAAATCAGCCCTATTTCCAGGCATTTAACGGGCGAATTGTGACTTAATTGTATAACGTATTTATGTTCTAATAGTTTAAGCCTTACCTTGTTTTCAAAGATATTAAATACAGCGTTTCGTTTCATAGAATGTCAGCTAAGTACCCAAAACATCCCGCTTATACGATATACCCTCCTGTATGCAAATGAATAACACGTTTGTTTCGCTCAAACGGTGGAAACGTATTAATTTTATTTTTAATCAAGAAAAGTTTCATTATAGGGCATTTGAAAATAATAAGCTTATATATTAACTGTGCATTAATTGCGATTTTAAATTTGTACGTAATCAAATAATAATTTAGGGACTGTAATTTATAATTTTAAGAAAAATAACTGGGAGAAGTGTTGAAAAATAACTACACTATAGGGGGCGCAATTGATAATTTGTCACAACATCAAAATAACATGGCGGGTAACTTAAAACCTCCGTCCTATTTTTCACGTCCTATTACAACAAAAGAACAGCAGGGTGGTAAATAATTTAATTTATATATTTCATTAAAGTATTCTTGATTTCTTAATTCTGAATAGAGCGTGTAAAGCCTGTAGGCCTACCCTTTCCTATCATTTTATTAACTAGGGCCCTAGCTAGGCCTGGCCCTAGCTAGGCTAGTAGGCCTAGCTAGCTGTACCCTAGCTAGCTAGCTAGTTAGGCCTCTAGTATAGGCTAGTAGACTAGCAGGCTAGTTTAGGCCCTAGGCCTAGCCTACCTAGTAGGCCTAGCGCCTAGCTAGGCCTACCTAGATTAGGAGGCCTAGCCTACCCATAATGAGTAAAGCGCAGGAGGATTGGTCATTTTGGAGTTTTCAGAGCTTATACTTGTGTTGTAGCATACAGTTACAGGTTTTTTTTGCTATTTGTTGCTTTAACCATGCTATTTATGCTAATATTGCTATTTCTGATTATAGCTGGAAAAGCAGTTGTGGTTGCTAGTGATATGTTATTGTGCTATTGAAGTCTTAGGGATAAGTCTTACTGCTATATAGCAGCTATTTTTGCTATAGCTCGAAAAGCAGTTGTGGTTGCTACTGATATGCTGTTCTAAGGGCTAATACTAATAGGCCATAAGCAGTACATTCTAACGTTTCATCTCGTTCCGATGTCATGGATCTACAATTTCTTTACATATTTAGAATAATAATTTTATAAATAACAACAACATATCAAAAGTTCTCCATAATCGTGTTAGACAATTTTGAGAAATTATTACTGTTTTATTTTGGTACTTTATTTTAATATACACCGCGTGAGTGATTAGGTCGGGCCGAACGTTACACGTTCAAATTATCCGCAACGTCTTAAAAACTGTACCTCGTGATCGTATTTCACCAATCATGCTCTGGTTACAGATGAGGGGAATCCCCAAAACTCACACACGGCAACGTCACACGTGGACAAAAATATTCAATCATGAATGGAGTAACTTAGACTTGCCCCAAGTCTGTATTATCTTTTTTTTAAATTTATTTGTTTTTATTTCGACCGCGATTTTTGTCTGAAAATTCGGAGTATCCAAAATCAAGTAGTATACGTATGAAACGCCATATGTGCCAAAATATTTATCTTTTTACTAATATTAAGACAAAACTCCGTCTGGAACCCAGACTAGGAGTAACTAGAGATGTGGAGGAAAATTTATTTGATTTCCCCACCGAACAAATGCTACTGTAAACGAAGAAATGATGCATCTTATGATCATCCTATTGTATTGAAATAGTCTCCTGCTCATATAGGAAATGGGATTTTTAGAATGTTACCACTTAAACCAGTGTGCTATATTAATAATATTCGTACAGAAAGGCTAGCCTAGCCTATAGCTAGCTACGTCTTTAGGCAGTCTAGCCTAAAGGCTTAAATAAGGTAGCACACCACTAGCCTAGGTCTGGAGGTGTATACTAGGCTACTCTCAAGATGGCATAGGCTAGGTAGGCCCAGCAGCAGCACAGTACAGTTAGGCCTGCTACTAAACTATAACTTAATGGGCTATTTTTAAGTTCAAATGGCGACAAACGGAATACAAAGACACAGACAGGTGAGGATAGCATAATTTTAGTACATTTTGAGCAAACACAATAAATACACATTAAAATTAATATATTATTATTTATTATTATTAATAATTACATTTGTTTGAAATAATTAATTTGGTCTGGCCTAGTAAGCAGGCTTTCTCTATACTGTACCTAGGCTATCCTATTTAGTATTATGCATTCATTTTGATGGTCTGGTCCGAGGACTAGGCCTAGTATTCATACATCAGCCCGGTATTATTTTTATTTATAAATGCTTAATTTTAATTTAAAATAATTTATTTCATTTCAACTGTATCTTTTCAATTCAATTTATCTTCAATTTATGTCTAGGTTGTCTAGCGGAAAGGAGGCACAAAAATTCTGAACACGTTCACTGATTCTGGTAAGTTTTGGATCCTTTTTTAATGTAGAGATGAGAAATGCCAAATGATTTAAGTTTTGTTATAATTATGTACAATAGTAGTAAAATTAGTAGTGAAAGTTAAAAATAGTAATGAATGCAAGAAATAGCTGAAAAACATCCATTACTTTAAAAATGTTTTATATACCAGGTTGCATTGTCAATAAACACTATATAGTAATGTAAAGTGTGTGGTAGAGTAAGTAAAGTTGAGAATGTTTCAACATTTCTGTGTATGGTTTACCACAAATCTGAACTAATTCTTAAATATAAAACCAAAAACATTCATTGTAATTTAATAATATTCAGTTTAACTAAAATATTAAGTAATTGATATAAATTAGATAATCTATTCTTGATTATTTGTTACAGAAACAATTCAATTCAAAACAATTGTCATCATCTTGAATATTTCATAAACTTCAAAACCATCAACTGGCTGAATGTAAAATACTTACTGCAAATGTTGCTGAATCTATGTTTAATTGTACCTACCTACCACGTAGTATGTACATACTGATGAAGGATATTCCACATAGTAATTATTACTTATTAATTAGTTAAAGTATATTTGCTATTTCCATTGTACACTGGCCATGCCGCACTTGAAATTGACTTTTCTACTTGACTACTAGTTATGCTGGTACAACGTATCTAGAGAAGAGTAGGATTATATACATTGTATATTGGGCAACATGTAGGGTTGTAAAAAAACACAAATCCAAAAGAAAAAAAAAAAAATGAAAATACATTACAAGGTATTTGTTGTATATTGTGTGTATATATGTCCATTTCATATCATTATCAACAATAATAGTTCTCTCCACAAGAGTTACATTCATGTTATCAATATAACAACAGTAAAAATGGCAGGCTTACTTATCTGGTGTTTCACAGAAAAAAAGGGGTTGTTTTTATGGAAGCTCCTGGCCTAAATTGGCACTAAAAACTCCTAAAAAATGCAATATTTAAGTTACAATAAATAAGTTATTGCATAATCATTTATTGTTTGTGCTGAAAATTTACTCAGGTGTCACTAACCTACTAGCATACTCATTGCATGAATATAAATATTATTATGGCAAGTCACTTTCTAAGAAATCATGTAGGCTTACGTACTCCTCAAAAACAAATAAAACATCGAACATCAAACATCAAAAATATCTAAAGAATTATTTTTTAAAAGACATCTTCCTATATAAACAAAAATCATCAAGCTGGTTTGAAAAGGTTATTTATCAACCCTCTCGGGTAGTTGTACAGAAAAGGCATAGTATTTATTCAGGCGCCTTTTACGGTTTGAGTCGAGTTAACACAAAATTGGTACTAAAAACAAAAAAAATGCAATGTAAGTTACAATCATATTATTGCATAATAATTTCTTTTGCGTTGAAACTTCACTTGTGTGTCACTAACTCACTAGGATACCCATTGCATGAATATAAATACATAGTGAGAGTTGATTATTAAAATATAACTGATAACGACTAAAAGATATTAAAATTATCTATAAAATTGGCCAAATCTCAGTTTTTGCATCTTCATAAATAAAACCTCCCTGAAGCTGACAAGCTGAAACTTTGAATCTTGTTTAACAACCCTCTCAAATAGTTGGGAAAAAAATATAAATATGGTATGTCAATTAGTTACGAAGATATTGTGTCTTAAAAATCTTGAAAAGTGTAATTACAACTAAATAATTGTGATTTTTCAGTTTTCCTCACATACAAAATACTTCTTTTTTTAATTTTAAATTTTGGATAAGTGTTCACAATATACTGGACTACTCACAGAGAAAAGACAATTGCATTTGGACAAAGACTTTTAAAGATATTGGCCCATAAAAGTACCTCCAGACCTCAAAAAGTGCCTTTTTTGCAGTAGTGGGGTACCTTTGAGAGGCCATTGCTCAAAAGTGTACAAGTATTTCATGGAGAACTTTTGATATAGTATGTGTAACATATTCATTTCACAATATCAACTTTCAAAATGTAGATCCAAGAGGTGGGAACGAAATCCATGTTCTAGGCATCTTTTGGGCTACTGCTTATGGCCTATAAGTACAGCACGAAACAAATGTCAAATTTTGTTTGTATACTGTTATCCAAAGACACAATGAAATGATACACAAGAAACTGCAGCATGAGGGTAAACTTTTGGACACGCAATAAGTTACTGAATGACATTGTTCAATCGTATGTTATAAATCAGGCTATTCTACTTACTCAGATCACTCATTGTCCTAATTGCTGAACATTTTAATCAAATTTCTACGTGTTTTGCATAATATTGTACTTCAAGAGCCAAAGAATTAATCTGTATATAATATTATTGTTAATCATTAATAGTTGCAGCTTCAGTTTATAAGGAAATGTACAATTAAATCTAGGCATACATTTAGTTATGACATTTATTAAAAAGGGCAAAGTAACATAAAATGAATTTTATCTTTGATAAAACTGAAATTCCAATCTTTCATTTAAATAAATTAAAATACTTTCATTTAGAATGGATTGTAAACTGCTTAACATATTTTCATTTTTCTAAATCACAAACTTGTATTTATTTTCAACTTTCTGATTGTACCAGATGTATCCATACTCGAAAGTATGTATACGATTAAACAACTTACATGTAAAGGTTGTTATATTACAGTACGACTTTTCAAATGTCCTAATAATTTCCCACCTTTTTGAAATACAATTATTTTGGATTGGATTACATTTACACTAACATTGCATGCGTCGCAAAATGTTTCCAATACATTCATTGAATTTGAGACCCTTTGCAATGTCTCGGAATAGTCATAAAACATATTGCTGATCAGCATAATATAATAGATGGTTTATAAAGCAGTCTCCGAATTGTATTTCTTTGGTATTTGTATTAATAACAATAGATCGTTTATAAATATATTTTAAACAGAATACAGAGGTGAACCTTCTTGCTGTATCCCATTCAAACGTTGAAATGGGAGCATTAACTAGTGGCATATTTTTACATGTGCTGATATTTTACTGTACATGGAATATTTGACGTGAAATGTATTATTGATTACACCTATTTCTCTTAATTTTATTAATACACATTATTGTTTATGTAGTCAAAAGCAAGTTTGAGATCAACGAAGCAACAAAATAATTGATCCCTTCTCTTACTTAAATATTTTTGGATTGTGCTGTTTAGCATGAAAGTATATGTAGTGTTCTGAATCCCTTGTGACAGCCTGATTGTTGTTGGTAAATAATGTTGTTGTTATCAGTAATGGCTTATTGTTGTAGTATTAAAGATGTTTAAAAATTTTTGGAAAGTCGAATGTCAGAAATGTCTCTATAGTTTTCGGGTTTGTTGCTATCACCTTTTAATTGGAATTTGCAGGGAAGAGTTAAATTAACTCTTCCCTGGAATTTGGAAGGCATGTTTTATTTGGAATAGGTTAATTTTGTCATCATACACGATGTTATGCTCATTTTTCTTGCTGTACATTTTATTCAAATTTCTACGTGTGTTGCATAATATTGTACTTCAAGAGCCAAAGAATTAAGTTTGCGACCTTTATATAATATTATTCTGAATCATTAATAGTTGCAACTTAAGTTTATAAGGAAATGTACAATTAAATTGAGGCATTATATTTAGTTATGACATTTAAATATTTTAGGATTGTGCTGTTTAGGATGAAAGTATTTGTAGTGTTTGGAATCCCTTGTAAAAGCCTGATTGTTGTTGGTAAATAATAGTTGTCAGTGTTGTCAATATGGATTATTGTTGTAGTATTAAAGATGTTTACAAATATTTGGGAACTGGAATGTCAAAATTGGCTCAACTATGAACTGAACGTACCCTTTAAATAATCTCAGCTATAAAGTGAACCTAACCGTCTTAATGATCTAAACTATGAACTGAACCCTCTATATAATCTCAACTATCAACTGAACCTAACACTGTAATAGTTTTCTGGTTTGTTCCTTAATAATCTCAACTATGAACTGAACGTACCGTTTAAATAATCTCAGCTATAAAGTGAACCTAACCATCTTAATGATCTAAACTATGAACTGAACACTCTATATAATCTCAACTATCAACTGAACCTAACACTGTAAATAATAGCAACTATGAACTGAACCTCACCCTCTAAATAATCTGAAACATCAACTGAACCTCACCCTCTAAATAATCTCAACTATGAACTGAACCTAACCCTCTAAATATTCTCAACTATGAACTGAACCTAACCCTCTAAATAATCTCAACTACCAACTGAACCTAACCCTCCAAATAATCTAAACTATGAACTGAACCTAACCCTTTAAATAATCTCCACTATGAACTGAACCTTACCATTTAGAAAACCTCCACTGGGTCAACTAAACCTAACTATGAACTGAACCTAACCCTCTAAATAATCTCAACTATGAAATGAACCTAACTATTTAATAAACCTCCACTGTGTCAACTAAACCTTCTTTAAGTATCCTAACCTTCTAAATAATCTGAACTTAGAACTGACCCTTTAAATAATCATGTAAAACGCCTGACGTGTATACCCTTAAAAAAAACCATTAATCCTGACATAAACCGCCAAGATCTGACCACCCTCATATGAAACGCATGACGTGTATAACCTAAAAAAAAACATCACTCCATGTGTAAACCGCCAAGATCTAACCACCCTCATGTAAAACGCCTGACGTGTATAACCTAAAAAAAACATCACTCCAGATGTAAACCGCCAAGATCTGAACACCCTCATGTAAAACGCCTGACGTGTATAACCTAAAAAAAAACATCACTCCAGATGTAAACCGCCAAGATGTAAAATACCTGACGTGTATAACCTTAAAAAAAAAATCACTCCAGATGTAAACCGCCAAGATCTAACTACCATCATGTGAAACGCCTGACGTGTATACCCATAAAAAAAACGTCACTCCAGATGTAAACCGCCAAGATCTGACCACCCTCATGTAAAACGCCTGACGTGTATACCCTAAAAAAAAACATCACTCCAGATGTAAACCGCCAAGATCTGACCACCCTCATGTAAAATGCCTGACGTGTATACTCTTAAAAAAACATCACTCCAGATGTACTTAAACTGCCAAGATCTAACCACCCTCATGTAAAACGCCTGACGTGTATAACCTTAAAAAAAACATCACTCCAGATGTAAACCGCCAAGATCTAACCACCCTCATGTAAAACGCCTGACGTGTATAACCTAAAAAAAAACATCACTCCAGATGTAAACCGCCAAGATCTGACCACTCTCGTGTAAAACGCTGCCAAGATCTAACCACCCTCATGTAAAACGCCCGACGTGTATAACCTAAAAAAAAACATCACTCCAGATGTAAACCGCCAAGATCTAACCACCCTCATGTAAAACGCCTGACGTGTATACCCTTAAAAAAAAACATTACTCCTGACATAAACCTCAAAGATCTTACCAACCTCATGTGCAATGCCTGACGTGTATACCCATAAAAAAAAACATCACTCCAGATGCAAACCTCCAAGATCTGACCACCGTCATGTAAAACGCCTGATGTTTACACCCTTAAAAAAAAACATCACTCCAGATGTAAACCGCCAAGATCTAACCACCCTCATGTAAAATGGCTGACGTGTATAACCTGAAAAAAACATCACTAAAACGCCTCTTTATTAAAAAAATTTGTGTACAAAAGAATTTAGAGATTTTACTGTGTAATTTGAACTATCCCCCACTGATAAGAAGGTGGTTATTTTCAACAAGCTTGTGTAACACAAAGAAAATCCCAAAAATTATGAAACATAGGGGAAACTATAGATCGATGATTATTGGAATGTATGATCAATAGAAATTTCTTGCACCTCGCACCTGGCCTTTAAGTATACACAGTTTAAATGTAGCATTGTGTAATTGTTATATTATTTGGCTTTAACTGCTATTAATTGCTATTATTGCTGTATCATATATAGCAATTATACAGCTATTTGTTTGCTATTATTTGCTATTATTGCTGTATCAGGTATAGCAATTACACAGCTATTTGTTTGGGTGTCACGAAACCCAAGACCACGAAAGCTAAGACCCCCTAAGACCTAAGATCACGAAAGCTAAGACCCAAGACCTAAGATTACAAATATTTATCTTTCGCACCTGCCTTGTATTTTAACTCCCAACATTTATTCTGAATACCACACCTTAGAATTGGCACTTTTATGAAAAAGAATCACATAAAAAGTAACAAATACATTTTTAAATTGATGATTTTACAGACGTTTTTCTCGCACACAAACTGTTTACGAATTTCGCATGACTAGCCTACAGTACAGTAGCAGTTGTAGGCCTACCATGTTCAATGTTTTTGTTTCTATGGAACGTCAAAAGAGCAAAAATTATATAGAGGGCTAAAAACTCTGTGGAGTCCATCTACAGTGTGGATGGAACAATGTAAAATTAAAATTGTAATGATAATAGTATATTAATAATCATGCAAGTACGAAGAAATAAATACTGGCAAATAAATTTTTATTTAAAAATCATGATTTGTTTCGTTTTCTTTCTGTTTTTATACTTGTACTATTATTGTTGCTCTTTTGGCGCTCCATAGAAACAAAAACATTGAGCATGTGGGGAGCTCGAGGAGTTACAGTATACAAAGAAACATGTCTGTAAAATCATCAATTTAAAGGATTTATTTATTTGTTTTTATGTGTTTCTCCGTCTGAAAGTACTTATACATCCTAATTTTAAAGTGTGGTATTCAGGATAAAGTTACGGTAGTCAACAAATTTGGAGTCAAAATACAAGAAAGGCAGGTGCGTAAGAAAAACATCCTCTGAACCAACACAATGGAGTAAATATATACCAACAAACAACCCGTCAAGTTTGTTTGTTGTAAAGAAAAAAATATACATTTACTCAACGGGCGAAAATAATGTGAGTTTATCTATGTTTTACGGTAGTATTTAATTATATTTATGGTAATAAATGAAACCTACTGTCTTTAAAATTATGTATGGATAAACAAGTATTGTTTTAAGCTGTAGTATATCTTAGAATTTGTAATCTTGGGTCTTAGCTTTCGTGATCTTAGGTCTTAGGGGGTCTTACCTTTCGTGGTCTTAGGTTTCGTGACACCCCTATTTGTTTGCTATTATTTGCTATTATTGCTGTAAAAGGTATAGCAATTTACACAGCTATTTGTTTGCTATTAATTGCTATTATTGCTGTATCAGGTATAGCATTTACACAGCTATTTGTTTGCTATTTATTGCTATGACCAATCCTGCGCCTTAGTGCCCATAATAGGCCTAGTTAGGCCTAGTACATGGGCCGTGAGGTGAATTGATACCTAGCCTAGCTAGCCAAGTTAATAAAGTAGATAGGGCCTAGGCTAGCTAGTTTAGGCCTAACTAAGGCTTAGGCCTAGACCCTAGCTCTAGGCTTAGGCTAAGCCTAGAGCTAGGGTCCAACTCAGTTCATTTCGCGAAGGTCTTCATGAACGCGAAGCTGGTCGATTATTTAACATTTTTGGTGTCTATATCGCTCCAAAATTGATATTATTGGAAATGCTATTAAGTCTATATATATCATAATTCATTAAATTAACACTTAAATTGTTTAGGAGGACCCGGCTACTAAAAGGGGTGTCACGAAACCTAAGACCACGAAAGCTAAGACCCCCTAAGACCTAAGATCACGAAAGCAAAGACCCAAGACCTAAGATTACAATATTTATCTTTCGCACCTGCCTTGTATTTTAACCTCCAACATTTATTCTGAATACCACACCTTAGAATTAGCACTTTTATGAAAAAGAATCACATAAAAAGTAACAAATACATTTTTAAATTGATGATTTTACAGACGTTTTTCTCGCACACATACTGTTTGCAAATTTTGCATGACTAGCCTACAGAGTACAGTAGGCCTACCCAATGTTCAATGTTTTTGTTTCTATGGAACGTCAAAAGAGCAAAAATTATATTGAGGGCTGAAAACTCTGTGGAGTCCATCTACAGTGTGGATGGAATGGAACAATGTAGAATTAAAATTGTAATAATAATATAATAGTATAATCATGCTAGTACGAAGAAATAAATACTCGCAAATAAATTTTAATTTAAAAATCATGATAATAAGTTTTTTGTTTGTTTTTTTTTTCGTTTTCTTTCTGTTTTTATACTTGTTCTATTATTGTTGCTCTTTTGGCGCTCCATAGAAACAAAAACATTGAGCATGGGAGTTACAGTATACAAAGAAACACGTCTGTAAAATCATCAATTTAAAGGATTTATTTATTTGTTTTTATGTGTTTCTCCTTCTGAAAGTACTTATAAGTCCTAATTTTAAAGTGTGGTATTCAGGATAAAGTCAGTTAACAAATTTGGAGTCAAAATACAAGAAAGGCAGGTGCGAAAGAAAAACATCCCCTGAACCAACACAATTGGAGTAAATATATACCAACAAACAATCCGTCAAGTTTGTTTGTTGTAAAGAAAAAATATACATTTACTCAACGGGGTCTTAGGTCTTGGGTCTTAGCTTTCGTGATCTTAGGTCTTAGGGGGTCTTAGCTTTCGTGGTCTTAGGTTTCGTGACACCCCTACTGAAAGTTTGAGATTTGCAATTATCATTGGCATTGTGCACACTTCACTGATACTTAGCTAGTCTTTATAGTTGCAAAAAAGATATGATTTAGGCCTATTATATTATTGTTGCCAATAAAACAACATGAATATGAAATCATGCAACAATGCCAATTGGCAAGATTCATCATAATTGTCTTTTAATTTCATTGCGGCAATGTCAAAATTGAATAATTTTCACTTGGATAGATAAAGGACCTGAGCTAATCCCTCCATCATTATTTCAAAAGTCAAAGCAGAAGGCTGCTGAGAATGTGTGCCCAAACACACCACCTGTATCACGAGAAACAAAAGATGCATCAGTTAGTGTAAATCAACATAGCATACAGGATGAAGAGGTGAAAGGTCAAACTGAAACAACCAGTGACCCTCGCATGACCATCCCACAACTGTCTCACTTGAAAGAGCTATCAGAAGCAACTAAAGCAATCATTGAACTAAATAAAGAAAATGTAAAACTACGGTAGGTGACAAACATTTAACAAGTTAACATTTTTACATTGCAAGATTCTTATTTTGGTGGTCTGCTGTTCCTAAATATTTTTATTTCTTTTATGACAGTTTTTGGAGACAAGTCTCCTGGAGAGGGAGGGTAGCCACATAGACGTTAAGACTAGTAGTTATTAAAGCGGCTTCACCCTTAAATAATCACACACAAAAATATACACAAGATGCTCAACACAAACAAAGTCTTATTACAAGTTGTTGGGAGTGGAGTTGTTCTGTCATGAGAAAAAAAAATCACTGGCATCTGACAGGATTTGAACCCTGGGCCCTGGGATTGGTAGCCAAGCATCTAAACCACCAAGCTACAACTCCACTTATTATCCTTAAATACTTGTGTTTGTTTTATCTTTTGTAGTTCTAAGGTTGCGGAAGATGAAGGAGCACATAAATTACAGGTAGGTCTCAAATCTTCAAACCGAAATTGATCATTTATGGAACTGAGTAATAGTTTTAAGTATATTTCTTCTTGTTGGAAGATAATAATGAAGATGGACCTTGTATTTAAAAACATCACTTTCTACGCACCATGATACTAACTCCTAAAACTCTTTCAACTGGAAGTGGGTCAGTCTGGTCCATTTGTTATCAAGGAGTCATCTTAAATGATATGGTGAGTTGCATTGACCCACCCGGTATGAAATAGGTGAGCCAAGGTGTTTGAGCAGCATTCTAGAAAAAAGCTAAAGGTTTTGAGTGAAGAAACAGCCGGTGTGTATAAATCTACCAAAACATACATCATTCCAACCACTACTGTAATAAAGTTTATATTAATACATATTAGTATGTAGTGTATGTTTTATTTTTGCTTTCAGAAAGAAAGATATAGACCATCTTCAGAGCTGAGACCACCCATTTTTTTGGAGCCTAGGCCGGACCCCTACCACCACACCAATGTATTTCCAATGCAGCACACCTCCGAGATAATTACAAAACAAGCAACTGAAATCGGGCAACTAAAGGCCGAGATACAGACCCTTACAGGACAATACCAACAACAGATACAAGAATTGAAAACTTGTGTGCAAGACAATGAGAGAGAGAATATCACGGTTGCTAGACAACGGGAAGCTAGGCTTAAACAGAATGATGAAGGCCATGTTAAAGAGGTACAGTTAAAATGTAGTTTTAAATGTTCCCTGTACAATTCCAATCATTTTGATACCACATAACCCCCTCCTCCAGTAACTCCCTAATACCCACAACACACACTGCACTCACTGATTTTTTTAATGTATATTCTAGTACAACCATAAACCTTCTGATAATTTTCAAATGTAGTTTATAACATTCCCAGTACAATTTTAATACTCCAGTACTCCCCTGAATCACTAACCCACTCCTGAGTATGATTCAAATAGTTTAAAACCTTCCCAGTAAAATTCATTTTGACTATATACAGCACGCCCAGCCCCAGCAACCTGTGAAGCTCACCAAATTTATACAATCTTTTACCTCATACATTCGTACCATGGTACGATAACAATTTGTTAAACCCTGTCAAACTTTATATGAAAAAAAAATGTGCCCATAATATGGACATGATATATGTCATATCACTACCATACTTGGGCATATGACTGCTATATTTGTTTGGACACCTCACACTTTTTTGACAAACTAGTTTGATAGCGTAGACATAAAGCTCTGTCTACACTATCAAACTTTATGTGATAAAAAATTGTGATGTGTCCATATATAAACACGATGATGTCATATCACTACTTTGGGCATATCACTGTCATATTTGGAAACTAGTTTGCTAGTGTAGACATGTCTTT
Source organism: Antedon mediterranea (assembly GCF_964355755.1). Classification (NCBI taxonomy): domain Eukaryota; kingdom Metazoa; phylum Echinodermata; class Crinoidea; order Comatulida; family Antedonidae; genus Antedon; species Antedon mediterranea. The sequence continues at coordinate 30,551,732 of NC_092673.1, read as the reverse complement.
ACATTTACTAAAATATAGATTGAACACTTAAGAACAATGAGCATTCAGAAACAGAATCAACTTGAAGAAACAATTAAAACACAGTCTATTGAATTAGAAAAAAGCCATGCCACTTTGAAACACATGTGTCATCAAAAATCAGATTTAGAAAAGTTACTAGAATCAACAGAAGCTCAATATAAGAAACAACTTAGGTGAGAGAAAACAAATATTTTACCAGGCTTAATAGCATTTCCATCTTTTTTGTATGAATCTTTATGCATTTGTTTTTTCAAATTCTATTCATAATTTCTTGATTCAGTAGTAGACTTGCTTAAACAGTTCATATCCTCTAATATTTTCTACTCATTTTATTCCTCTGCCTGTAAAAGATTAAAATTATTATTAAATTAAGTCTGAAGCTCTGTCTAAACTATCCTTGAATTTTACCTTGAATTTACCTTGAATCGCCACAGTCCATCTTCTTTCGATAGCAAACTTTATGTGGCAAAAAAAAATTGATGTGCCCATATATGGACATGATGATGTCATATCACTACTATATTTAAGCGTATCACTACCATATTTGGGCACATCACACTTTTTTTGTCAAACTAGTTTGATAGTGTAGACAGATGTATTGTCCCTTGAAACAAGGTAAATTAATTAGATTACATTTCATCTGGGAAATCGTCGCAAGCGAAAGTAAACAAAGATTTCAAACCATGAGTATGCATTATGCATGATGCTAATTAGGATTGTTTACAACTTGTCACGGTTGAGAAGGTGTTTTCACACAGATCGCGAGGAAGTTTTATGATTATGCATACAGAGTAGCCAAATAAGTGCGTTGCATTATGAGATATGTTTTGATTGAAAACTTTGACTGGAAGTCAAAGTTATTTTTTGAACAAAAAAACATCTGTATTTTGGTTAAATTATTTTTTTTTTTCGACTAATTTTTGGTGAAAGTTAATAACTATTATGATACTTCAAAATGACCCACTTGTTTTCAAAAATTAAAAAAAAAAAATTTGGGGAATTAGTGAAAGGGACAATACATCTTTAAGTAAAATGTGAAGAAAATATGTTTTTCTGCAATTTTAACTGTTTAAAGTAAACTTGTTAATTAAATGTTTATTCCCTTCTAGAGAAAGTGAAAATCAATCGGCCGAATTAAAGGAACAAGTTAAAAGATTACAGACTTACATGAATGATTCTTTTACGTCAAACAAGACAACAGCTACCTGGCAAATAGAGAAGCAACGATACAACCAACAGATCAAAGTACTGTGTATCTTCATTTTAAGTACTTCGCTCCTCTTTTACTCACTTTCTCTGCCACCTACACGTTATCTGAAGTAATCCCTGTCTACACTATAAAAATTTATGTGACAAAAAAGTATGATGTGCCCAAATATGGACATGATGATGTCATATCATTACCATATTTGGGCATATCACTACCATATTTGAGCACATCACACTTTTTTTGGTAAAATTTGTTTGACAATGTGGACAGATAGCTTTACACCTGCGCCACAATACACTGCCTCCACTTTAAACTGTTACTACATTATTTCCACTATAAATATTATACAGTCGACTCTCCCAATACCAGCTCTCTGAAATCCAGACTTTTCTTGAGTACCAAAAGGTCCCAAACTTCTTTTTACCATTAAAAACACATTCAGACATATTTAGCCAGCCCAAAGGTGTCCAGTATTGGATGAGTTGGCTGTACTGTATGATGGTTTTGTGTAATTTTAGAGTCTTGAAAAGGAATGCTTGTGTCTAAAAACCAGCTTAGAATTAACCAACCTAAGACTGACATCAGCCACTGAAATTCAAGCTATTCAGGACGTTGAACTTTCCAAGGTATGCTTGTTCAAATACAGTTAATTATATCATTATTTACAAGAGATACAGTATACAGTACAGTAACCGGTATTTTTTTTTTCACTTTATTTGAAATTATGTTCTGATTTTAGCTAAAAAAATACTTAGTATCTCTACAGTATATTTCACACCTTTGTATAGTTTAGAGATTTAAAAAAAGTAAAATAAACACACAGTTATTGATCTTTATAGGAGTCTGATGAAGCTTGCACAAAAATGGAGAATATTTTAACAAAATGGCGAGAGAATGTCTTCAAACTAATGGTGCAGAGAAAGTCACAAGATTTGGTAATGAAGAGGAATGATCACAACCACAAAATAATGGTAATGAAATGACTGTATGATTTTGTATTTAAAATGGTTATGATTGAATGTTAAGTTAATATATTTCCTTATTTGGTCATTTGTATAAAGCTCTGTCTACACTATCAAACTTTATGTGACAACAAATATGATGTGCCCATATGTGGACATGATGATGTTATTTCATGTTTAACTTTAAGCATATCAATACTATATTTGGACACATCACACTTTTTTTTGTCAAACTAGTTCGATAGTGTGAACAGAGCGCTTAAGATAGGAGAGAGTATTTCATATTGTAAACAAGCATCCAATTCAATTTTGGAACTTTTGATATGTACATGATTAAATCTATCTGTGGTTTTTGATTTTCCGCATAACTTCAAAGCATTCAACAGTTGTTTAGCATTCATTATGTTTCTTTGTTTTTAAGGTTGACGATATGCAGGCAAAGCTCCATAGTTCAAATAACGAACTTGAAATTTTAAAACACAAGATCAGTGACAGCCAGGCAGAGTTGCAAATACAACTCAATAAAAATAAGGTATCACAAGTGTATACGTAAAACCGTATTAAGGGGACACTTTCGAAACCCAACAAAGTATCCACATAATAAAGGTGTTCACTGAATTGTAATGTTTAACATTGTTGCTTCCCCTGAATACGGGGTTTCCTCTGAATAAGGAGTGCGTGCCTTCTGAATAAGGGGTCCTCCAATGATGGGTTCTACGAAGGCTATCTAACAAAAGCATACTGAGCTCTGGCATTTAAAGGGTTTATCTTTGTCTGCAAGACAGAGACACAGAGAATATGTACATGTGTAGTACTGTTCAGGACCGTACGCAAGGGGAGGGGAGGGGGTGGGTGCTGTTAGTATTTGTCGCAGCCAGATATAGGATCAAAGGACTGTTACAAGTTCCTATCTTGGCAAGGCGAGCTCAGTCTCCTTTTAGATTGTCTTGGTTCTACTGTACGTTAGAAAGGTACAAGATGAATGAAAATTTGATTTGAATTTCTTCTTAAAATATTTTTGCACAGGATCTCGAAGAAGAGTTGATCTCATCACAAGAGGTCGCTGTTGTACTGGATCAAAGATTAGAGGAGTCTGTACGAGCGAATCAACATATTCTGTCTTTAGTTGACAGGTATGTTCTTATTCTATTGTGATTTGATAATGTTTTTTTAGGATAATAATGTGTGATTATGATGTGATGATTATGATCGATCGATCATGAAAAAAAAAATAGTGGCATCACCTAGAAAGCAAATGCTTGTATCATGGATGCCATAACAATCAGACAAAAAGAAAAAGTAAATATATATATATATATCACAGAAATAAAAATAACGTAAGAGTAGATGCAATGGGAGGGCTTTCAGAAACGGCTTGGTCAGATGTGGTTAGGATGTGATTATGAAATGAAACACTATTAATTAATTATTATGTGATTACAATTATGATGTGTCATAATGATAATGATGTGATAATGACTCATGATATTATCAAACGACTAATCTAATTGATTATTATTGTTACATACAGTCATGTTTGCAATGGGAATACTGTTGAAGATTCAATGCAAAGTGCTTTTAATAAACTGTCAAACTATGACCATAGGATTAGCTATGCTGTCAGCAGAATAGAGATGTTAAAAGGTACGGTCTGTGTAAAAATATTATATATAATAAATATTTATATATAAATATAAACTCTAAACAAAATAGTGATAATATGGACATTAATATACAGTAGTAGAATCCCTATTAAGGGAACATCTTTGAGACATAACTAAAGTGTCCCCTTAATAGAAATGTCCCCAGAGGATTTAGAACATAATATTATTATTGTTATAGTTTTTTATATAGCGCTTTTCGCAGAAACCAAAGCGCTGTACAGAAATATAAATCTTATATACAATAATTTACAAAATCAAAAATATTACTCTATATTAATATATTGTTGCTTTGTTTCATGGAAAAATGTCCACTTAAACTTGGTTGCCACTAAGATGCAATGCAACGCATTGACGTATTAGCACAACAAGCGAGTTGACCAAGCGAAAGTTCGAATAATCCATCACCAGTGATTGGTCAAATCACTTGTGTTGCGTTACATCCTTACCTTGCGTCTCTAGTGTGAACCAAACATTAGTGGTGTCCCAAAGGAGGAGTTCTACTATAGGTAAAAATGAGAATTTACAAAAATCAGTATTACTATGTTTTTAAATTATTCTAGGTCTCTTCCAAAGAAAAGATGCCATGTGGCGATTGAAGGTTGACGGAAAAGACTCAGCTTCAATTGCTATTTTGGACGATATGACAGAAATTCCAACTAATTGGTAGGCTTTCTTCGTCAACATCATATTTTATATACAGGTTCCAAATTATGGTATTCCCTCTTTAAAACCATTTTATCTAAATCTTAAATTTCTAGTTTTAAACATAATCTACAAATCTACTCTGGAGCACTGTGGCACAGTGGCTAGAGCATTGGACTTGCAATCAAGAGGTTGTTGGTTCAAGCCCCGGCCCAGTCAGTACAGTGTTGAGTCCTTGACAAAGATTCTTTATCGACATTGTTCCTCCCCATCCAGGTGATAGAAATGGGTACCGGTATGTAAAAAGTATTGAGAAGGTAAATCAGACTCGTTTGTGCGGGAGGAGTGGCGTACCCCGAAACAAACACAATTAGTGGAGTCTGGCTAAAGAAATGGAGATGGGCACCACAGCCGTTAGCATTAGCTTAGGTTTCAACTTTACCTACTCTGGTCTCAGTTTATGGCTCTATTGATTGCTTGCATTCTGTCTGGGTTTTTTTGTGTGTTATTTTCCATTTCCAATGTTACAAACCTCAATTGTTTACACAATCATTGATGACATCCTGTCATTTATCTTTACTTTTCTCCTTTCATTTACTTTGTATTTTGTATTAATAATAACCATTCAAATGCCTTGTGTTTCACCGGTGGCCTTAGCTTAAGTGACATTTTGTCCTATAAAGACATCCTTCCATTTCATACTATTTTATTTTATTTTCAAAGTTTTTTTTTTCAAGTCACCTTGTTTTATTTTGAATATTATGGAAAATATAAATGATATGAATGAATGAAAAATAAATGCTCTACAAACTTCCAGGACCAACAGTCACAGAATACTTGTTTTGCTTGATTACCAAGATTAACTCAGTAAATATGGTTTAGGGTAAAATAATACAGCAGTGTTGTTTTTTTACAGTGAGCTTGCTTTGAAAGAGGAACTAAAACAGACAATGGAGGAACGTGATTTACTGGTTTCTCGTCTCAAAGAAGATGCTCAAACTGCCCTTCAACAGATACAAGATTTTAAATTAACAAAAGAGGAAGAATTAAAAGCCAAAAAAGAAGAAATTAAAACATTGCAAGATTTGCTTGAAGTGAAATCAAAGGTAAATTTTAATCAAATACACTGTTTGGGATCTGACAAATTTATTACGCATCTATGTCCATTAGAAAACAACTTAAATTGTGTCTTGTCAATATACTATGATATTAGTGTTGTTTTTATTTTTAATAATTAGAACATCGACAAATCAAATGAAAAGTTTTTAGAGCTAGAAATTCGGTTCCAAGAAACGAGCAAAGAAATTGCAGATCAGAAGGAAGAGTTAATAAAAGAAAGACGCAAAAATAAAAAAGGTTTGTTAAGATGTTCACAAAATAAACATGTTATGTTCCATTAAAAAAAAGATATTATTTTCCTATGTTCCGATTATGAATCTTGCAGCGCAAATATAAATATTTCCAGTAGTGTCCATGGCACTTCTATCAACCCATCATATTATATAAATCGACATGCACAAAACAATTTCTTAACTTCCTGGTGATATACTGAATATTAATAGCCCCCTACTCGTTTCAAGAGATGTATTAGGTTCTTTGCACATGAGCTAGATGTGTACACTAGACCTACAGGTTATAGTCCTTATCCGAGAAGACGCGTTCTACCACCAGAACCATAGAGCGAGTGAACCTCGAACCCTCGGAGTTTAAAGTTCATTCTTGTCTTATCTATTTTTTTTTTTTAGTATCTGATGAAAGGCAGCAAGCACTAGATACAGAGTACAGTAATCAATTAGCAACAATGGAAGGTCACTTGAACACTGCTAGACGGGAACACACAAAAGCAGGTAAGTCTTGTGTACTGCCCCTAAAGACGCTTGCATTGCATTTATATCCTTGCGTTACGTCCTAGTGGGAACCAAGCCTTAAGTATTATTGGTAATACGGCCACTGACCCTCAATAAAACAAGGCCATATACATGGCTACAGTCGCGTGCACAAGTTAGTGTTTACTGACTGACCAACCGACCGACATAGTGAGCTGTAGAGTCGCGTTGTACTGTACTAAAAAAACCCTACACACTGCAACATGTAATATTTCAATACTTTATCTTAACTGACCTACTTTCAGTTGTGTCAATGAGACAGTGCGAAAGGAAAGCTGTGCGAGAAAAACAGAGATTTGAAGATCAAATGAAATCACAAGAAACTTTCTACAAGAAGGAAGTAGAGAAATTACAAAAACAAGTCAAACATTTACAGAAAGACAATAATATTTTAAAGGTTTGTGTAACTTACTGAAGACAAGTTGAAAAACTACACCTAGAAATGACATCTTTTAAGTACCACAGTTAAATACATACTAGTCAACTAGAGGCTGTGAGTAGAGACCAAAATGGCCATTTAAACCACATAAAGACACAAACAAAAACCTTTGTCCAAATTTGTCTTTAATTACAGACATATAGGCACTACCTGTATATCTTATTCAGTACATATATCTATAAAGCGGTCTACATTATCAAATTTTATGTGACAAAAAAATGTTCCCATATATAGACATGATGTCATATTACTACCATATTTAAGCATATCACTACCATATCTGGGCATATCAAACTTTAAAGATAAGGCTTTAAATTGTACTTAAATGTGTTTATAGGGAGATCATTGGTAAAGTGGGCATGATTTAAGAAAACTTAAGTTTAGGCCTAAACCCAAACAATACCACAAACCAAAATGGTTGCTACAGTACAGTATTTGTTATTAAATTGCCATTTATATTTATAATTTTCCAAAGGTAACCCTTAGGCAAGAAGGCCTAATTGAGAGTTTGACAAAAGAAAAGCATCATCGAGGAAAGGGTGATTTTATAGAACCTTCAGAATCAGCGTATGAAGAGCCACAACAAGATACAGGGCAACATGTTACAGGTATGCTTTAAATCACTCATAATCTTGTTCAGGTTATATGTACATTTGATCTTTTTCCATTCAATATCGAACATAAAGCTCTGTCTGACAGTGCTATCAAACTAGTTTGACAAAAAAAGTGTGATGTGCCCAAATAGTGTAGTGATATGACATGATCATGTCCATATATGGGCTATATAACATTTGATAGTGTAGACAGAGCTAACATGTGGAATATACAGAGAACACACTACATAATGTATTGTTTCTCCAAAAACATGAAAAATGAAGATTTATTAAATGAGACTTTGAATAGGTTTCTTGTAGTTTTAATCAAGTTAATCACTTCCAGATAAAAAAAAATTTCAAAATGTTTTTTTTATTACTACTATATGACATTAAAATGGCATATTTAATTTTTTTTCAAATAAGAATCAACCTAATAATTATAAAACCTAAGATTACATGGATGGTCATGTGATCTACCAATAAACAATATATTTGTATGCGTGATATCATGAAAGATTGTTGATAGATGAGGCAGAAACATGATGAACTATTTACGTTTCAGATGCATCACTGAGTAACCTGGTCGATGATGTCAAATATTTGACGTCAGATGTGCTGACTTGTGATTAGATATTAACGGTAGCAAGTGAACATTTTGGATGGTTTGAATTTGTTTAAAGAACATTAACATCAGCTCTTTGTTATAGATTACTAAAGAATAAATAATTTTGATGTAGTATTATTCATTGTGAATCTTTTTCCATCCAATTTCACAGAGAATGCACAATGTAGTTCTACAAAGGTTCAAATATACCTAAACTTTTTATTTTCCTTTCTTTTTTCGTTTCCTTTCTTTAGAAAATTTATGCATACTTTTCTGTTGTAGATCAAGATATTTTCTCTTATTTTGTCTGTAAAGAGAAAATAATAGTTCATAAAATTTACAGATCTGTAAATAAAAAAAAGCACAATAATAATTTTGAAATAGAATAGGGCTAGAAAAATCTTACTTTCTTAAATCATCATCGGCAAGTAGCTCATCAACTATTGTGCTTTTTCGTTGTTTCTTTGGAACACGACTATTATAGAAATCTATATGACTATCAACAACTTTCCCAATCTGAAAATAACAATGTTCAAATGTTAAAAAAATAACTACAAAGAAAGTGTTGGGGGACAAAAGTTAGATAAAAACATAATAATAAAAAATAGGTAAATTCTATAGAACAGTTAAGTGGAGCACAGCTTTAAACAGACATGGCCCATAAAATTCATCAGGCACGATTCCAACCTACAACCTCTAGGTAAAAGGACAAGTTCTGAAATCACAGTACAGTAGTTTGAATTATACCTGAACAAATTTAGGAATAGTTTTCATATCATTGTTTTTGTAGAAACGTTTTGGATCTAGAATTGATCTCATTTGAATAAGTTTCAAATCCCTTCTTAGTTCGTCTGTCATTTCGGCTGCTTTCATGTCGTACCATCCACTACCTGTGCTAGAATCCTTTTCTTTCTATAAAAAATATAAAACTAATAAAAATCTTTTGAAATTATATCCATCATTACTTATGTGCATTATGTTACATATATATCCAATTATCTGCAGACAGTACTGTTTCAATTATGAGGGATGCAATATTTTTTTTCGTACAAAAGTTGGAGACCCCTAATGAAACGTCACAAAATAAACATGAATATCCATAAGATGTGATGTGAGAATTCGCAAATAAATTAGACTATACATGAACTTTGAATGTCTTTGTATGGGGTTCGAATCCCATGAGCAACTTCTTTTTACTTTAGTGAAGAAGATTATTTAGAGGGTTAGGTAAAGTTATATATAAGTAGTTCGGCTATCTTTCACATGCATATGTGGGACATGGTACACAATGATATGCAAATAGCACTATTCAAATTGAAGAGTGCTATACAAAACCATACAGTACTACATTGGTATATAGCTGAATGAAGATGGTATGGTTTATAATGTATATGCTGCCTACCCACTGCCCAAGCAAAAAACAAGTTTAGCAGCATAATTAGTACATGACCATTGGTTGCATAGCCTGCCCTCTATGTGGTATATTATGCACATTATGTAATACATTTTATCTTACTTTTCGTTGTTTTTTCATTTGTCTCTTTGATTCTTGGTAAGATGGTATTGAGTGACGTTTTTCAAAATCAGGCGTAATCACACTCTTTTCTAAAACCTATTGTAGAAAAAGTTATGTGCAATTAAATTAATACATTAAAAAATAATAGCAAAAAAATTATTGTTTGAAAGTTTCTGATAATTGTGTCCTTTTTAAAAATACTAGGAGTACCCTATTATTTTGGTTAAATTTCAGTGAAAGAAACATATGGTCTATTCATAGTTTAATTATATATCTTTATTGTTCTGGGAGACAATGCATTAAACAGTGATTTATTTCAGCATACTGTACAGATTCCCGACATGCTGTTTGCTCCACTGCTTTGTACAGTAGTTGAATTCATGCCCCTCCTTACCTTTTCATGACTTTGTGAGCGTTTTTTAACAACTGTGTTACTGTCTGGAAATGTCACATACAAATTTTCACTGCAAATACCAGAATCTAGCTTTGATGCCAATTCAATCCTATGTAAAACAATTACACCATATTTTTGTCTCATAACAGTGATTGATTGAAATATATATTTATACTGGGTAACCTCTTCAGTCAAAGACTGGTCTCCCAGAGGGCCCAGTTGGTGATCAGTGGCTGTGATGTACTAATACACCGGGGTAACCCCCTACTCGTCTCGAAAGATGTACTAGGTTCTTTAATGTGCACACGAGCTAGATGTATACACTGGACCTACGGTTTATAGTCCATATCCGAGAAGACTCGTTCTACCACCAGAACCATGGAGTGAGTGAGCCTTGAACCCCTGCCAATGTTATGGCTACGTAATTACGGTTCCACTGTCTTAACCACCCGGCCACTCACTCGCATTACAAAATGTGACATGCCCATATATAGACACAATGATGTCATTACCATATTTGGGCACATCACACTTTTGTCAAAGTAGTTTGAGGTTTATACATATAATTCTGATGTGTCTAAAGCTGTGTTCACACTAAGCCAGCCCGGATTCCAGTGGCAAGATACAAAAATTGCAAAGTATTTAAAAAAAGATTTGTTTACACTATCTTATTTCGGATTCCATACATATGTGTGTAAGGGTAATCGAAAAACTAAACCCAGAGTTCTCTCCAGTCACTAGATTGAATTCGGGTCAGTATAAATGCAGCTTAAATTTTGGAAAGTTCTTATAAGTATTGGATATGAGCAGGTTATTAATTCAAGTAATACTGGAAATGAGAAATTAATTAAATACATTCTTTAAGCTCTGTCTACACAATGTGATGTGCCCAAATACGGAAGTGATATACTCAAATATGGTAGTACAGTATTATGACATCAACATGTCCACTATGGGCACATCACATTTTTTTTGTCACATAACATTTGATAGTGTAGACAGCTTTAGTGGATATAGCAAGTTATTAATACACGAATTGGGAAATGTTAATCTTACTGTTCTGCAGGTTCGCTAAATTTTAAACTAGGTGATTTATCTTCGGTTGTCTCCTTAATCTTGTCACATCCAGTTTCCGAGGTAGTGAGGCATGACATATCAGTAGGAAGTTGAGATGTGGTATCAATAAAAAAATTGCACTTTGTTTCTTCTCCATGCTCAACATCACTCTTAGTTTCCAATCTCTTTGAAGACACATCTTCGAGTTTTCCAACTGTGTTTTCTTTTATTTTTCTTTTTGCCAATAGTACTAATTCAGTCAAATCATTCTTGTCTAATAGATCTTCATTCATTTTGTTTTGTTCCTTTACCTTAAAAAAAAAGAAAAAAATTAGTGTTTAAGTTATCATAATATAGAAAGTTACGGTAGGCTTAACTAAGCTTTATACCCTGGCCTGGGCCTTAAAAAGGTATTATTACTACATATTATTACATATTTGCATAATAAGATGAACTTATTAAATTGATTGAGTATTATTTGTTTAACAATAACAAGTAATTTTTTAACCTATTAGCATTGCGCCTAGTTTTGATACCTAGCTAGGCTATACTACTGACTAGCCTAGTAGTAGTACTACTAGACATGGCCTCCTGTCACTGTGTTGTGAGTGGGCTGGTGGCCTACTACTCTAGCTAGCTAGGCCTAGTTAGACAGTAATACTATTACTACTACTAGTACGCAGGCTAGACGGCCCCTAGTCTAGAGGGTAGCCAATCACTCCGGCCGCCGTATCAGTTTAGCGCGATGTATGCACTCCGGCCGCTATTCAATTCGACTTCCTGTGCAAAGGGGCCGTTAGTATGGAGCGCCCATATCTACGTTTTCTATACTGTTCAGTGTTATAACAAATTCTTGGTGAATTTAAATGGAACTAGTTGAATATTTATTAGCAACAATTTTACTTTTTTCATTAACAATAACATTCAAAGAAGTTGGAACTGCTTTTTCTTTCAAACTAAACTTAACTTAATTAAATTCAATAATAAAATAATAATCAAATACCCGTCTAATTAATGGTTGAATAACAATATTTAATTTCTTTCTATGTACATTTATTTTTATAGCTTTACATTTATTAACAATAAAAATTAGTTAAAACCCTTATTTTTATAACACTTTATCTTGCCAGTAGCCATACTTACTAATAATAGTTAATAACAATATGTAAAATATTAATTAATTTATTTCAAATAATCAATTATTATTGATGTTCGTTATAGTTAATAACAATATTTACAATATTAATTAATTTATTTCAAATAATCAAATATCCGTCTAATTAATGTTACCTGGAATTGTATCAAGAATTAATATATTATTTTTGTACAGTCCAATTTACAATGATTTTATATTTTAATTTATATATGATAAAAATAATATGACATATACTGTAGGGTACATAAATAAATTACATTAATTAATCACATTACAATTAATATACTAGCCTATTACATTGGATAAAACACATAAATTATTTTGTTTTAGCATTAGACCTAATTTAAAACACTTGCGATGTTGTTGTGATCCTGAAAGAGAAAAAATATACTGTATGATTACAAATGTTTATTTTGATTCTCTACAAAAAAACGTGTCTCGGTTGTAAAAGACTCATTGGGCGCTCCATAGCTGCGGCCGGAATGAATCGCGGCCGGATTGAAGCGCGGCCGGAGTGATCCGTATCCGTCTAGAGGGCCTAGCTAGCCCTAGTTTAGACTTTTTTGTAGATATGCTAGGCCGGTACCTAAACTCCATGCGATCTGCGGGCCTAAATAAACATAAACAATGTGTTATTTTAGCTACAGTACGTAGTCTATTAATTAGTCTAGTTACAAATTATGTTACAACAAACTAGACTAGGCCTAGCTTAGTACTCACCAAAAAAAAGAACACGTGCAAAACAAACAATAATAAAGCTTTTAATTGGCGCCCTCTCTCGATATTATTTTATGTAAGTGCGCCCCCACAGACACGCGTTTTACAAACTTATACAAGATTGAGCTTCCAGAGCAGAGACCTTCGCCCACCCTTCCTTACCAGCCTGCCCTTAATCTTGGGTTGTTTGCTTCACTTGTTCCTCAACTCACAGGTTCCGTCTATAAGCCTAGTAAAATCAGACCTGATATTATTAGTTTATTATTACGGATGTTGGAAAGTTATAATGATGGATTCAATGATTTAATAAGGTTCTTGATGACGGTGGTTTGGTAAAATTTTTGAATATTAAATTGGTAGATGTTGATAAATAATTATGTGTGTGTTTTTAAATGTTAATATCTTCAAAATGTGGGTTTTTTAAATTTTACATTTTTGACTTTGAAGTACTGTATGATCCCGGAGGTTATGTATTTTAGCAGCCAACAAACTTATCTTGTTGATAGAGATCAAAACAAAAACCAATACTTAGTGCATTTTTACATCCGGGCTTGGAATAAGCGAAAGTCCGTCGGAAGGAAGGGCCCGTGTTCATTGATCCAGATTTTAAAATATAAGCATTAATGTACATGGGAATATCAAAAGAACTCCGACTTATTAAATCATTTTGCAGGCGCGTCCGGATGGATGGGATCGGTTAAGATCAGAGATTAAGAAGATTAAATGTATCCATGAATAGATTAAAAAGGATTAAACAGAATTGTATTTTTATTACTAAATTTAACCTGGACCTACAAATTAGCCCATGATCATAACTTCTCTACACCCGCGATCAGCTTTTCTCAAGTTTAAAATGCGCGTAGGCCTAGGCTTAAAGGCCTTTATAGACTTGCCTCAAGTCTGAAGTTAACGTCTCTTGATAGTCCATCAGTCGGAAATTTTTTTCCGAAATTATGATACGTATGAAACGCGATATGTGCCAAACTATTTATCTTTTTTTAAATTTCGGTATAGAACCTACACTAAGGCCTTTATTTTAATCCATTCTCGTCTTTTTATTGTTCAATTTGTTAAAACAAAACATTGGCTTATTGAAGCTGGGAATTAGAGTCGGTTGCATTTTCGATCCCGCCGCTTCCCACAACATCGACACATATGTTCCATTTATGATACCAATACAGTATTTAGGCGATTTAAAGGGTAGCTCCGGGTTTAAACTTGTTAGCATGAAATACCTTTTGCAGCAACATTTATTATAAACCCACTTGAGCATCATGAAATAATTTTCTTTTTTTTAAATTTGTGTTAGATGTCCTTTTTAATGTTAAAAGATATAATAGAAAATTCACCAAAAAAAACATTTTTAAAATAATAAAAAGAACAATCAATTTTACATACGAAAAATACTATTTTTAAGCCATTGTAAATCATTACAAATAAAGCAAAAAACACATTGACTTCCAGAAAATGAGATTCATGTTAACTATTTTATCTTTAAATAGTGTTTCTATCAGTTAAATAATTTGTTTTCTGAAATATCCAATTCAACAGCCTTGAACCACCAAGAAGACCTATGACGTACGATTTGTGCACCCAACCGGCAACCAGGTTAGCCTCAAGGCCAAAGTTTACCTTCACCTTTTTGCGATACGACATTAATTCACAAAGTGATCTTTATTTCCGGTTAAATAAACATTGCTGTCAATTATAAACACACCTTTTAATTAAAATTCTTACATCCTCTTGGAAAATCAAGATATATCTTAGTTCCTTGGGATGAATATTGGAAATATGTTTAGCCACCTACAATCACAAGTTTATAGCAGTGTTCCTGTGTATGATGTAACTGCAGAATTTATAAAATGTGAATCACCAGCATACCTAGGAAATTAACTTATTTTATCAAGGTAAGTAATGTATCTTTATAAAGAATAAACAAGCAAAACAACAAACTATCATTACCAGCTTCGAACATATGCAGTTGTACAGTGAGGCGTGGTTCCCACTAGCGACGCATAAATGCCCTTCCAATAATTGTGTTTTCCCCCGCCTGCGTGAAGTCAAACCTGCTTGTTGCGCGTCAACGTTAGTTGCCGTAGACTTTGACCTGGTTCACCCTGCGTTCGGCCTACTTGTCGAGTACTATGCTTTCCAGTGTTATCTTGCCTTGCGTTGGGTGGTTTCCCGAATGATCGTAAAACCTTTGCGTTGCGTTATTACTGATCGCTGATTCGGGCCTAGCTACATGATTATGTACATTCGTCTGACCTCGTGATTTTTCATTACTTTTGTAGTTATCTACAACATACATAACGTAGACCTACTGTCTCTATCTGCTTTAATCGATTTTTTTAAAGTGTTAAAAATAAGAAACGAAATACGCTTTACAATTTGCAATATTTTTACTAAAAACTGTAAATTGAACAAATTGATGTTTTAACTCTAATGAAGTGAATGCCTAGTATTTTGTACTTTTATATTTAAAGATTGCGGAGCTAACAACTCTTTAATTTAATGTTGAGGACAAATTTGCGATGGCGCTTATATATCTATTCAGCTAGCGTAACAGTTTTTGATTACTATTTCCCACTGAGGTAACAAAACTTCCCATACACATTTAGTTAATAACTTCAATTTTTAAATACTAAGTTTTGATATGTCTTAATACATTTTGTAATCTTTCAAAACAGAAAACTGCACTGCATTTTACAACCCCGACGATAAACATGAGTTGTGGCCAGCGTGTGAGGGCGATTTTTGTATATGTGCTGCAGGTAACTAAATTTTCCGATTACTATATCCTTGCAATAAGACTATATTTTTTAAACTTTATGTTTACATTACATTAATTGCGATAATTTTGTTTAATGACGACTATTACTTTACTTGTCTTTTGAATGTATATTGTCCCTTACCATGCAATTCAGCACATTTGCTGCCAATTGGTTTGTTTTTAATAAAGAAAGAAAGAAAGAATTTAAAACCAGGGAAGAGCTAGTGAAATTCGAATTGGTAAAAACTACTAAGCGGATGATCTGGATCTGTTAGACCTATTTTCCGTTAGTCAAAACTCTTCCTAATCCTCTCTACGCATGCGTATAAGCATGGATTAAAGAATATTAATCCATGGTATAAGCGAACGCTTTCGATCGTTGCGAACAAATTTGCTTTGTGGAAAATCGATTTCATGGCCTCACTTTTTACACTGGCGGAGGCAAAAACTCTGTTATTGTTCTTGGTATTATTTTATCTCGTTATATTTCTAGGTCCTTGTCCAAAGTGTGGAAGATCTAAGGCAGAATTTGTGTCTGAAAATGATCTTTATCACGAGTGGGCCTGTGGTCAACAAAAAGGAATCGATTATGGTAACGTAAACAGTGATTGTTTTGATTTCTTCATGCAAAAGTATATAAGTGTTTAAGAAATGAAATTATGGGCGTAAGATTTTTTTTATGATAAACTTTTTTTCCTCATTTCATGTCACTTTTAAAAGAGTGTAACTCCTTAGCACGTGATTTGCTGTCTGATTTCTTGGACCATTCTTCGATATATGAAGTGTTATCAAGCAAATATTTGTATCTGGAATATTGAAATAAAATATTACTTAGAGTAGTAATGGAGGAACGTTTTTTATCTGTATTTGTATCTTGTGTATTATTTCCTTGCATTTTAGTTGTGTTCTGCCTTTTTGAGTTCCAAATTTACAGTTTTCTTTACTCATCTAGAATATAGACCATTATAATAACATAGACTCATTATTTCATGATTAAATTCTTTTTAATATAAATAAATCCGATTTATTTATATTAAATTCTTTTTAATATAAATAAATCCGATTTATTTAATGTGAAATTAAATTTGCTTAAGCCTTTGGTGTTTTTTCGTTGGTTGGTTGGTGGATAATAGCAAATGTAATATGTGGCGTATCCTGGATTTTTAAACCATACCATTTTACAGATTAACGATGTTTTACCTGTGTTTCTGAGCGTGCGCAGAATGATGTTTTGTCGAGTCATGAGAATCGACTTTACCTAGGGTAGCCCAAACAGTTAAAGACCAATTTGTTTTCATTTGATCCCTGCATATGATGATACATTATTACATACACAGCAAATACTTAGTTATTACTAAATGCATCAAATAATTTGGATTTGAAAACACTTATACACTTATTAGGCCTACTATTGAATTCCGGTGTTCGATTATAATGGTGATTTTGCATGGTATGCCGGTTAACCTGTATTCATAGTCAAGAACAGCAACAAATCCATCGTCATCGATGTAATGGCAGGATTTCGTGTGAAAGGTATGTTACTAGCAGATAGGCTCATACCAATTTAGCAAATTTCACACGGTTAATGTGTACCAGTATATTTCAACATTTCCGTGCAAAATGTACGTTCGTCCGACTAACGACGAATTACCACGGGGGAGCCGTACAAAAACAAAATCCAAGGACTGAGCGATGTCGAACTGCCGACGGAATAAGGTGAAGCCAGTATAGTTATATCCGAATCGCGTACATAAGTTGGCACCAGGTGAAAAATAGCCAAACTACTTCCAAAATATAAATAAACCTAACTACTTCCTAAATATAACTAAGCCTAACCCTCTAAATAATCTCTATCTCGCTATAAAGTAAAAGAATTAGCTCATGGGATTCGAACCCCATACATCGACAAGTAAAGTCCATAGTCTAAATCACTCGACTGCACAAACGGCTCTACAGAAAGCGTGTGCATTACCGAATTGTAGCGTCATACCTTATGGATATGAATAATGAATATTCATGTTTATTTTGTGGCGTTTTATAAGGGATCCCCAACTTATGTACGAAAAGAAATATCGCATACGTATCCCCGGTTTTCCTACTGTTTATGATCACACAAACAAAATTCATAAAATTGAACGAGTATCCAGATCGGTTGTCCCCCAAAAACATGAAAATATATGAAGAATTAGAAAATCAGACTTTAAATATGCTGTTTTGTCACTTTCGGAGGAAAAAAAACATGAAAAATGAAATATAACAATTTAAGACAATATTATTATCATTAATTAAATGGGTCCGAAAATGTGTAATCGGGGACTAGAGTGCCACTGGATTGAAGTGAGCCTTTGAAGTCGAATTATGTTCGTATACCGGAATGCGATTAAAAAAGACATTGGACTGACGTTAATGAACATTATTTATGTATTAATATTGTTATTTATATTCATGTTAACATAATGATGCGAATAAATGTTAAATAGATTCACTTTTAGATTTAAAGATATTTTGTCCCCCTAAAAAATGTTTTTGTTGAATATGACATTTGAATGTCACATATACTAGATATTCACTTTGACAAAAGAAAATGGATCCAAAAAAAAATTTATCTGAAAAATGTAATTTAAAGCAAAAAAATGCCAAATTGTCTTACAATATGTATTCGTAAATAAATACTTAATTATGATTCACCTTTAGATTTAAAGATATATTGTCCCTCTGAGAAATGTTTTTGTTTAATATGTCACAAATTTCACTAAAAAAAATAGATGAAAACAACGTTATTTATCTGAAGAAATGTAATATAAAGCAAAAAAAAGTCATGGTTTTTTATTTGAATTTAACCCTTTATGTTTTCTTTGATAGACCTAACACTTTAATTTTTGGTATAGTATGTGTAGGGTGTGATTTTTAATAGTATTCGCTGTAACTGTATTTTGTCTTTACGTCTTTTATGTGTAAACTGACTTTGGGGTTGGGTCAACCGGCTCAGCTACAGTGATTAAGTTCACTTAGGTTGACCCTGGTCTCCCCAATTTCAGTTTTTTGTTTGTTTTGTATATACTTAAATAGACCAAATAAATAATGAAATGAAATGAAATGAGCCCTTCTAAAGGTTTTTAGTTCATCCTACTGAACTTTGCTAACCTACTGTAAGACCTAGCCTGGCATTTCTCAAACACGCCCACCAAGCCCGCGTGTACAGGGTCTGCGGACTATGATCGCCGTCACTTGTGTCGCGTTGTCAAAATTCAAGAATTGTCACAAACTGCACTGACGTAATTTGTGGACCATTTCAGATTCTGTTGGACAAGTTGCTTGTTGATTGTCCAGTGATTGACCACAAACTTGAAATGAGAAAAGTTTCTGAATTCAACTATATCTTTGCTTTTCAAAAATGATATAAATTATATATTGAAATTGTATTTAGGTCAACGGATATAAGAGATCACTCTCTTTTGTTACAACAACATTAAGATAAACGAGCTTGACCATCGGTGATTACACTTGGACGCAACCGAACCCAACTTACGACGTAGACATAGCGCAAGTGAGTTGTCCAATCACAAGTGACTGTTCTGATGATCTATCACGTCGTCGTGATTGGTTAAATCACTTGCGGCCACTATAATTAAGTTTTGATGAAATTAAGTCATGATTTTTCAAAAGTTTAATGGCCTGGCCCATATGAGTGTACGGGCATCCTGAATTAATAACTTCTTAATTGTTAGAGATAGATACATTTTGTATGTTTTAATACATAGTATAATAGGAACAGGAAGAGGTAATTTTTAAAATAGATTTTGTATGTTTTAATACATAGTATAAAAGGAACAGGAAGATTCTTAAAATCTTATTTTTCCACAATACCACTCCCAAATTTATGAAAATTAAGAAGATAATCAATCCGGATGCCTTGTCCACTCCTTTTATGAGGTTAGGCCATTGTTAACTTTTGACATATCAATTATAGTGGCCGTCGCAAAGAATTGACCAATCACGGCGCGATGGATCCTTAGAACAGTCACTTGTGATTGGACAAGTCGTTATGTTCTGCTGCTATCCAAATGCAATCACCCGACAGTCTTCTCATGATCACTTTCTCCTCGCCTTTTTTGGCAAAAGAATGATCTGTATATCCGGTGAACTAAATAATATTGCTGCCAATTACAAACACACCTCAATCTACATCCTCTATGAAAATCCCTGATATAGTCCTAGTTAGATTAAGACATTTTTTCATTTCAAGTTGGTGGTCAACAGAAGTGGACGGTCGACCAGTAACTTGTCTATACAGAATTTATTTTTCTAAGTAGACATTAATAATTCTCAACTATGTTGAGATTTATTATTTTATTGACGGTGCTTTCTTTGCCGTATGCTTTGTGTGGGTAAGTTATTTTACATCTTTCTTTGTAATTGTAGGATACAGTAATTAATACAATAGGCCTATAGACATGTTATCTTATGGCTAATTACAACAATATAATTTATAAACAGTTAGAAATCAAAAGTAAAAGAGTTCATTTCAGTTTCTTGCAAAAGTGTTTACTCATTACCAGCCACCTGCCTCTACATTAATAAATGCCTTTGTCACTTCTCGCTTTGATTATTGCAACTCTCTTTTTTTTGGCCCTACCGAAATCTTTAATGAATCGACTTCAACGTCTCCAGAACACTGCTGCACGCATTCTAACTCTTACTAGAAGATCCTCACAAATATTTCCTATTATATATAACCTCCATTGGCTACCTATTGACTCTTGTATAAAATATAAGATCCTTTAACTAACATTTAAAGCGCTACTCCTTAAACAACCTACTTATCTCCTTGATCTTCTTCCCTCCTACACCCCTCTTCCTTGTCTTCGTTCGACTGATCAAAACCTACTACTTGTTTCTAGAATTAACACCAATTTTTTTGGACAAAGGTCTTTTATGTTCGCTGCTGCTTCTCTTTGAAATTTTTTAAAAAGAACTTAAAACGCCTCTTTTTAACATCCAATATAAGCGCCTTTGATTTTTACTTCGGTTTAGTTGATTCTGGCGCTATACAAATACCTAAATTATTATTTATTAGAGAATCGGAGTAAATTAGGTTGAATTCAAGTTTCAAGATTCAATTATTGTCACATAATATTATATACATGAAATTTGTTTTCCTGAGCTTAGAAACATAGATACAATACAATTTAAAACACAATATAAAAACGGAACACGTTAACCAATTATCTTGCAAATGTATATTATATACCGTAGATGACAAGTATATGGAAAAAAAGAGTCTCTAAAACGGTTGGTTTTAACTTTGCATTGCCGAATTCTACTAGATCTATTTAAACTTACAATACTATTTAGTGGATGAGTCACATCTTTAATTATCCATTCTAATTTATTAAAGATGTATTGTCCCTTAAAACACAAAAAAATGAAGGTCAAAATATTCTAAATTTAAAGTGGCCATATCAAAGTAATATTAAAGTTATTCACTTTAAGTCGAAAATTTGAGCCAAAAACAACAAGTTTACGTAATTAACAGGTAAATTAGTTTGATTACATTTCATCTGGAAAATCGTCACGAGCGAAAGTAAACAAAGATTTCAAACCATGAGTATGCATTATGTATATGCTAAATTAGGATTGTTTACAACTCGTCACGGTTAAGAAGGTATTTTCACACAGATCATGAGGAAGTTTTATGATTATGCATACAGAGTAGCCAAACAAGCGCGTTTCATTATGGGATATGTTTTGATTGAAAACGTTGACTGGAAGTCAAAGTTATTTTTTAAACAAAAAACGTCTGTATTTCAGTAAATTATTTTTTTTTTCGAAAATTTTTTGGTGATAGTTAATAACTATTATGATACTTCAAAATGACCCACCTTTTTTCGAAATCTTTTATTTTTTATTTTTTTGGAATTAGTCAAAGGGACAATACATCTTTAAGATCCGTTTTATCACAAAGATTATTACATACTTAATATAGGCCTAATAATCAATTTCTACGCCAATTATTTTACATGCTGCTTTAGTTATTTTACATGTTTGATTGATGTTTTTCGTGGGTGTAATTAAATTTGAATACAGGCAATACAACAGAACGTCATAACAGATTTGATTACATTTGGTAAAATAGGATTTTCTTATACTTTGGAGTAAGTTAACGGGCAATTCTATACTTTAACCATCGATGAAAGACCCCAATTGTCTATTCGGCATATCAATAAGAAGATGTCTAGTTCAAATCTTAATTGGCGGATTTCAGTCTCACATATCTTCGTTTTCAATCATAATTTTTATGTTTTATTCTAAGAGAGTTATTACAATCTTACCCTAGTTAAATACACAAATAATATTTATTAAGGCCTTAAATACTGTATTATTCAATCGTATTTATCCTACCATAATACAATTGAAATACATTTCTACATTAATAAAAAAAATGACATACAAATTAGAATTTGTTTTAAAATATAAATAGATACATATTTTTGAATAAAGAACCACATTTGGAATTTACCTATTTCCCTCTAGAAACAATTATTAAACCACATAAGTATTATTTGTGTTTTCCCTGATTAGATAATCCTGTGTTATATAAAGTAATTTACTTTGACCAAAAATTGGATCGGGAAAAATTATTTACCTGAAAAAATAGTCAAGCAAAAGCCCGTTGATGTGTGCGTCTTTAATTGCTTTTTTCTGTGGAAAACTTTTTAACTGTTTTGTTCGTTGGATATCTGGCGATAATACATATTTAAAGATATATTGCCCGCCTGAAAGGCTATTTGTGTTTAATTTTCTGAATATACCATTTTCATGTTCCATAATTCAAAGCAAACAATAATCAAATTGGCTACTAACCAATTGGTTTTTGGATGAATTTGTCTTTTTATAAGCGGAAGTGGAATAACTTTTTTAAACCCGGAAATTGCCTATTTAAAATCTGATTTGTGAACAATAAATCTTTGAAGGTTTTGTTTTGCAACAAAATAATTAAAAGATGTTCTATTATACAAACTGTTATATCGTTGGAATGTTAGCATAAACTAACTTTTATTTCTTTAATTTATCTGCTGCATATACTACCTTTTATAAAAAAAACAATATTTCTTTAATTTATCTGCTGCAGTTGAACTGGTCTACACTTGTAGTTGTGGTGTGCTGAATAAAATGCGGGTTACACCCCTACAGTGTGGTTTAGTTTCTCCGTAAAACCTTGTGCGATGTAACAAAGAACTTATAACACAAGAATCTCCTGTTCTTCAATTTGCATTCAAAACACAGTATCGGAAGTACAGGGTTAAAAGGTCAAACTGGGCGACGCCATTTCACAGCATGGAGCAGCGCCCCCTCCAAACTAGGAAGTCAATTACTCTACCCCTCTAGAGTATTAGCAGATCCCCTCTATGATTTTGACTTTCTAATTTGATGCGGGTGCCCTACTCCTCAGTCAATTACTCTATCCCCCCTAGAGCATTAGCAGATCCCCTCTATGATTTTGACTTTCTAATTTGATGCGGGCGCCCTACTCCTCAGTCAATTACTCTATCCCCCCTAGAGCATTAGCAGATCCCCTCTATGATTTTGACTTTCTAATTTGATGCGGGCGCCCTACTCCTCAGTCAATTACTCTATCCCCCCTAGAGCATTAGCAGATCCCCTCTATGATTTTGACTTTCTAATTTGATGCGGGCGCCCTACTCCATGGCTCACAATGGCGCCACCCATAGCTCTATTCTATCCCACAATGCCTTTCGAAATTGTTACCAGCTTCAGACGAACAGGAGATTCTTGTGTTATAAGTTCTTTGGATGTAATCAAACATATTTTCTTCTTTTCAAGTGATTATTTAATCACTGCTCCAGATGTTTTCCGTACAAATGTTGAAGAAGATGTACTCGTATCGATCTTTGGATCAGATGGAAATGGACCGATAGCTGTTCCAGTAACAGTTACTCTTACTACCAGTGACGGCATAGAAATTGCCAGTCAAACCAGTGCCGTAACAGCTGGTAAATACTTGATCTTCTATTCGTATCGTGTGTGTGCCTTGTATTATTATAATATACACACTTTACAATGTTTATAATAGACATAACATTTTTCCATTATTTTTGATTGATGCTACATCTCCTACTGTATTTGATTTCGTGTAGGACAGTTAGTCCTAATTTGATTTGAATATAGTAGTCAAGAAGTAATGCTTATGAGTTGAATACGTTAAATATTCATATAAATGTTCTATTGAATAATTCGAACATTCAACAGATGAAAATATTCTCTCTATTTAACAAATCAAATGCAGAACATTCGTAATTATGTTGTTTTATAACACATTTATAAAGTAAATTTGTATTCTCATTCAGCCGCATTTATATCCAAGCGTAAGAGGAATTTACACAGACGAGCGCAAAACCTGTAGAATCTGTCTCTATTCTCAAAGCGGAAACTGTAAATGGTCATAAGGAACAACATAGATTCTGTACTTTTATTACCGTTCTCGCTCGTCTGTGTTAGTATGCTTTTGACGGCGAAGGTGTTGATATTCGGTCGCATAAATTAATCCCACAATAATCTAAAAAATGTGGCCGTTGATTGCAACAATTCAGTAATATCGGTAGTACATATTAATATTTGAAAATAAAATTATACCTATTGTTAAAAGTAAACCTTTATTCTCGCTTAAATTCCGCCGAATTTATCTCCAAACACCATGAACACTATGTCTTGTGGATTTTGGCTACGGAGTACATCTGAGCAGCGGGAGACGGCGATTTCTATCTGTTGGTTTTTTGTAGCATAATTTATCAGCCTAATGCCTCGAACAAAAACATCAATTTTGAAAGTAATATAAATTCATTGGTTTAACCAGGTGAACCAAAGGTGATGACATTCATTGTGAACGTAGCTGATCTACCATCGGATGAGGAGATCCCAACGTTAACTTTACGTGCGTTTTCTGACGACAACCGTCTGTCATTTGACAAAAGTGCTATTGTGTTAGTGACAACTAAAAATCAAGTTGTGTTTATCCAGACCGACAAACCTATCTATACCCCTGATCAAGAAGGTATGTAGGCCTACACAATTTAATTTCTTACTAGTTCTAAGTCAATTCTGGAAGTTGAATATGTGTATGATTCAACAGCTTAAACTAATCCCTATACAGGTATGGCCACAGAATTTTATTTTCCACAATATAAACACGTGTAGATTCTTCATTAAAAATGAACTGATATTAAGAGTCCCCTAAATTTGTTCTATAGATTTGTTATGTTTCGTCTGATCTCATTGTTTACATTCATAATTTTAATACACCTAAGTACTATATTTTGCTGCTAATCAAATTAATTTGTCCATCAAATTAATTTGTCCATCAAATTATAACAAAAAATAAACGAAATACGCTTAAATTGATTAGGTATCTTTAAGCTGTCTACACTATCAAACTGTATGTGACCAAAAATATGATATGCCCATGGACACGATGAAACCATATCCCTACCATATTTGGGCACATCACACTTTTTTTTGCCAAACTAGTTTGATAGTGTAGACAAAGCTTTACTAAAAGCAGAAGTCAATTTAAGATAAAAGGAATGCCTAGTATTTTGTATTTTTATATTATTTTAAAGAGAATTGTCACAATTCTTCATTTAAGCAAATGATTTATTGACTAAAAATATTAAACAATATAATTTTGTATTCATTATTCGATTATACATACAAATTTAAAAACATAAGCAGCTCCAACAAAGGATGAACATGGAAGCAAACATCTGTTTTATTTATATCCCACCTCCCTCAGGCCATAGAAAATACTATATGGGATTATATATTAATATAATACATCAAACGCAGAGGTACAGCAGTATTATGTAAATCAAAATTTAATATATCATTTCTCTATTTATTAGTTAAAATTCGAGTAATTTCTTTGAACGAGGAAATGAAACCAACTGACAGAAACGTACGTCTGGAGATTACAACGCCAAGAGGTTCGATAATCGAGCGACGAGATGACCTCAGCACTAACACGGGATACATCACTGAGATTTTCTCATTCTCCAGCTATCCTACTTTTGGAATCTGGACTATCAATGTACATTATGGCCGAAACGTAAGTCTTATACTTCCAGTGGCCAACCAAATACTGTTCTGTTTTAAAAAATAAAGTTTTATCTTGAATTCGTTTGTTTTTAAGTTTATGATACACCATGTGTTTCCAAAAGGAAGTAAATTAAAGCTCTGTCTACACTATAAAAAAGTGTGATGTGCCCAAATATGGTAGTGATATGCCCAAATATGGTAGTGATATGACATCATCATGTCCATATATGGCCACATTACATTACTTTTTTGTCACATAAAGTTTGATAGAAACCCACAACCATACTTGATTTCATCTGTTTTCCTATTCTTTTTGTACTAAAAGTCATTTTTCCTAAAAGTAAAAACACGTTTATATTTTGTATTTGTTAGTATGAATGGAAGAGTACTGTTCAGTTTGAACTTAAAGAATACGGTAAGCCAAGAAATAATTTGTTTATTGCCCAGAATTTACAAGTTAAAATATAACTGAACTGACATGAACATGATAAAAGAGAGTGACTAACGTACCTACTACTCTCATTATCGTTGGTACGTTAAAACGTGGATCTCGCTTGGACACAATGTAAATGAATTAACCAATCAAAAGTAAAGGTTTAGATGACCCATCGCGTCCTGATTGGTTAATTGCGTTGTTCTTACGTTCTGGGTTGCGAGAGAGATCCAATGTTGAATTATTTGTAACGCGGCAGCAACCTTTCTTATAATTTCTTAAACTAATTTTTCATTTCACAGTTTTACCAACATTTGAAGTCATCATCGAAGGTCAAAGTCAAATTATTCCTTCTGACAATGCAATCTTTGCTACAGTTACTGCTAGGTAAGTTGTAGGCCAGAGTTAGTGAATAATATCATACCGTGTTACAGTAAAACTCCAATTATAAAGCGTGGTTCCCACAAGAACGCAACGCAACGACACATTGATGCAACGTGCTGTATTGCGTAATCACAAGTGGGAATGGACCACGCAACAGTTATTGGAAGGGCATTTTCTTAAGCGTGGTTCCCACTAGCGACGCAACACAAGGGCGTAACGCAACGCAAGTGAATTGACCAATCACAAGCGATGGCTTATTCGCTTGTGATTGCTAACTGTCTATAACTTCGCTTGTCATTGGTTAAAACCATTGCGTTGTGTTTACGTCCTTGCGTTACGTTCTAGTGGGAACCAAGCTTTACGTTGCGTCGATTGCGTTACGTTGCGTCGCTAGTGAAATGTGCTTGAGCCGCCGCGCCACGAGCCTTCGATAATTACAATGCAAATGATAGAATCTTAGTTAGTTCAGTTGAAATATTTTTTAAAATTATCGTAGCTTGTTAGAGTAAAGAAATTTATGTTTTTGCAAATGGCTTTAACTTACAGATATGTATACAATAAAGAAGTTAGAGGCAAAGCTCAAGTAGTGATGAGTGTTGTTAAAAGCGGTCAGGAAATCACTCGATTTGCAGCTGAAGCTAAAGAGGTAAATAGGCATATGCCATAGAGAAACTAAACAACTAGAGTGCGCCTTCCTAATGACGTATCTGATTGAGCTGTGATTCTGTTAAAGTTAACACCCCAGTTGTTGAATGTCTATCATTTAGGCATACAAAAATAACTCAAATTAAATCAAACTCATGACTGTTAATATCGGTGTAATTTGCTTTCATTGTGAATAATGTGGAACCTTTTTGTTCTTTATGTTATGTTTGTCAATAATGTTCCCAATATTTGTGAACATTCACAATGCCTCATTTTTGCGGAAGATATTAAATATTAAGGTGAACTTTAATGTTATCTTTATCATATTGAATCATCGTGTCATGTATAATACTGTTTCCGTCATCAGCTTAATGAACAAGGAAGAGCCACATTTACTGTAACGCCAGCAGACTCTGACGGTGCAGACTGGTTCGCTAAATTTGTAGGCGCCAGGTTGAAAATAGAAGCTATAGTTACAGAACAAGCGACTGGTGATAGAGAGAACACGACTATCAGTGCTGCTAAATTTGTGAGACAAGTGTACACGTTCAAACGAGATAGAACCATTAGCAATTACAAGAAAGGCACAACTTTTGACGTCAAGGTAAAGCAGCTTGTTTGTTTCCCAAGTGATGTAATACAACGTAGGGCTATTTATATATTGGAGTTATTCAACGAGCCATATATAAACTATATGCACCTAGGTAATAATAGGCATATATTTGTACTATTGAATTCAGAAGTTGGTGGAAAGATGCGTTTGTCTACCTACTAATAGGCGTATTTCTAATTTTCGCTTCCATAAAGAACTCCTATATCATGATCTAAATGATTTTTTTTATCAATAGTTCATCAACATATAGAAATACTGGCCCCGCCACTGGGGTAATTGGCCCAGGATTAAAATATAAACCTAAGAATATAAGTATTTAGATACATAAGGGTAGTTTACATAAGCCGCGCACTGTTTGTATAAAGGTTTTTTTGGTGGGATTCGGTCCTTCCCTGTTCTATTCTGTTCCTCCCGCTTGCATGGCACCGAAATTATCGTCGCACACGAGAGACGAGATTCCGATTTAGAGGCGTTCAGCCGTAATCCCTCAGAAGGTAGCATCGGACCACTGGCTTCTTATCCATTGCATTTGTTCTTTCTTATTCAGATTGACATATTCCATTCTGATGGCACCCCTGGTGTCAATGTACCGACATTGATAGAAGGGCTTGGCTATAACCCAGAAGGAGTAGCCACTCCGCTTACTGGCACTGCAGATTTTGAGTTGGAAAGAAGTAGTAATGGCCTTGGTCAAGTCGACTTCAGACTGGACGTTAACCAGAACACTGAAAGAATTGAAGTTACAGTGAGTATTCAGAGAGAGCTTGACACTATTAGTCACAGGCGTTCAGAAAGGGTGGTTAGGAATGTACAGAACCATTGTGGAGTTACTAGATCACTCTCTATTCACTTTATATGACTCTCTTCTCTTGAGTTTTACAATTTAAAAAAAAAACGTAAATACTTTACGATGTTTAATACACAAATGTTTTTAACGTTGTGAACCGGGGTTGAGGCACAAATTTGTATTGCAATTTTAATTGGATGAAGAGGACCCCTAGATATTAGCTCCGATGCGAGCGAACAGGAAAGGTCACCTTATTTACATGTTGAGAAAATACAAAATTAAAGATTAATTCGTGATTGCTTTTCAGATCAAAACTTTGGATAATAATTATCCGACTGACGCCAACGGTTTCTACACATTTACAGTCTATCCCATCGACAGTCCAAGTGGTGCGTATTTGCAAATTCGTGTACCTGCTGGTGAAATACAGGTAAACAATAGAGATAATAATTAAGCTACTAGAGTAAAAATGAATGAATTCAAACTGCCTTCCTGTGCTCCACCTGCCTGCAAGTAATTATTTCGTAATTTCGTCAATTTGTTTCCTTTTCATTAGGTTGTAGAAAATTACGAAGCAGAAGTAGTGAAGTCTGGAACTGTTGATGTATTTGGTATTAGCTATTTCGTAAGTTATTTTAAATACGGTTTAATATTGTTTCTATCTATTTGTATTGTTTGTAGTGTATACTTTTATGTACATATATATATATATATATATATATATATGCCTAATCTTATTTAATTTATTTGCAGGTTATAGTACGCGGAAAAATCGTGCAAACTTACACAGACTTAAATTCTAATCTTGGAGCTCAGAAGACAATCCGAATTGGTATAACAAAAGACATGGCTCCAAGTGCAAGACTTGTTATATTTTCATTTGTTGGCAACGAAATTGTCGCAGACTCCATTTTATTGGATATCGTTGATGAATGCCAATCTCAGGTAATTTAGCGAAAATGATCAAAAATAAACTAAATATGTAGCAAAACGGTAAATAAAATTGAATGACTGCGTTTCTATAGGTAATCGATTAAACACTAAATATTCGCTGATTCTATTGAAATTGTTTGTATATAAATAATTTATTGGTACGGAGAAATTATTGTTGATTAGGAATCTTCATAATTACAACTTTATATTTATACTTTATTTATATTGCAGCTAATTGTGAGACCAGACGATGCTACTCGTTCACCCGGTGATGTTGTTCAGTTTACAATCATTGCTGAACCTCAGAGTCGAGTAGGATTGCTTGCTGTTGATGAAGCCGTCTACTTTCTCAAAGATTTCCATCGTCTGACGAAAAAGAAGGTTTGGGATCATTTGTTCATCCTATTGTTCTTTACTTAATTTTGTGTTTGCCTTCATGTATAATAATAGTAGAAGTCTTTTACATATTTATCCTTCAATATACATTACTAAACGTGGAATTTGTCATCAAAAGCTTTGTCTACACTATTAGTAGTGATATAACTTCATCATGTTTATATAATAATGGGCACATCACATTCGTTTGTCACATAAAGTTTGATAGTGTAGACAGAGCTTAAGTTCTTTAATCTACACTAGCAACCAGTATTGTTATTGTATCCACCTGCATGATCACATCACTACAGACTGTTATTTAATTCACCAAGTTCACAAACATCAGAAAACTAATTAGGTGCATTGCCTAACTTTTGCAAAATAATGGTTGCAATTTACCTACATTTTTCAACTGGTCTACACCCTGGAAAACTTCTGAAAACTTGCTCGAGTTTGCAAACAAAAGTTTCCTAGTTCCCTACTGTGTTTTTTTTATATTATTGATGATTCATCTATCGAAAGTTATTTGTTAATCAATCATTGTTATCGAAAGAGACACCTTATTAAGTATTATATAAATTATCTCAAACGGTTTCGAGAATTTTCTTTTTCTATTTTTTATCTTCTCTCTTGATTTAATTGAAAATAACTTCAATTACAACTGTTGAAATTTTGTCAATTTCAGATGTTCCAAAGAATGGAGACTCTTGATCTTGGATGTGGACCAGGCGGCGGTGGAAATAGTAAAGAAATATTTGAGAATGCTGGACTGGTAGCACTAACAAGCGCAAATTTTGGTAAAACCAGTGTTCGCCAAGGTATGTGAAATACAATTAAAATTATTTCTGTAGGCATATTACGGGATCGTTTTAAAATTAGTTTACTGCAGTTATTGCACAAACTACATTTTTTTTCTCAAAAACGTATAATTTTATATATAATAGGCCTACAATGCATAATTAACCAAAAATAAACATAATTGTATAAACCGGTTAAAGACTAAACACATTTAAATTACTGTACTACAGTGGAATAACTTCCTTAAAAGTTGAAAAAAAACAATTAAAACTTTTGAATTATTGTGTTTCTAAATGGAAAATATATTGGTAGTAGGGTAAAAAGAAAGGGTCGGTATGCTGGCCAAACAAACTGTATTTTAAAAGTCTAAATAAATTAAATATAACATAGAATTTATTTTATATTAGGGTATGGATGTCCAACAGAATCAGACAATAGAAGAAGGCGTGCTGTTTCAGGTGAGATAGAAACTATTTTGTACATTTCCTCAACATTATCATTAATATAATATTTTTCATTATCAATGACAAAGTATGTGAGCCGCCAAGTCGGCTTTGGTTTTAGCTGACTTTGTCCAGCTTTCTTTTAGTTACAAAAAAAAGTTTTAGTTAGCCCACATAAATAGATAGACAAACCAGTGCTAGTAAAGTAACATAATGAATGCATACAATGCATATGCAACATTACTACATTGGCTAAACCCAGAGGCCCCTGCGCTTATGAGGCCCCTGAGCAGGGTCTAGAGGAAGAAAACAGGCATTCAAATGTGTCGAAAAAGGTTGAAAACGTCAAAACCCTCTAGTATTGGGCCTCTGCGTCCCAAAACAGGAGACTCGTGTTCTATGCGTTACGCCAATGAACGTTACAATAGCTCTCTTCCTTCGACCCCCTACACCCTCCTTCAGACATTTTGAAAATTGCCACCAGTGGAAAAAAGGGATATCAGCACTTAATTTCAAAATATTGGTTCCGCTTAGTTACTACTAAATTTAGTCTACCTACCTTACAGAGTACTGCATGTTATCATTCAATCTATCATTTTCATATTAATATTTTATTAGAAAATCAGAAATGTTACAAAGAGTTCGAATATGACGTTGATGTGTGCTCCGCTTGTGAAAGTGGCTTCCTCCACATCCCAGGAAAAACATGTGTAGATCGAATCAAGAAATTCGCAAGAAGAAAAAACATCGACCTTCCAGAGGATTATGGCAGTCCACCAGATCCTGCCTTGTTGGGTGAAGTGGTTGCAGCTTTCTTTTTCTGTTGTGAACAAAAGGAAGAAGAACGCAATGTGGTTGCCGGTAGAAATACAAATTTAGATATTGACATAGATGAGGACGAATCAACTGTCAACGTCAGAAGTAATTTCCCAGAAACTTGGATTTTTGAAGAGTATGAGATTCCGTAAGTACTGAAAATATTCAACTAGACCTCAACGCATCGATACACATGGTGTATCAAATTCATCGGAATTTGCAATCCACCGCGTGACTTCGACCGGCTCAGAGGAGTAGCATGTTATCAGGGAAAAACAATATCTACTGTGGAAGACGTTGTCAAAACATAACCATAATTATGATTTATTTTATATCTAGTGATAGCAGACAGATAGTCATTGACTTCTCCGTGCCGGACAGTATCACTAACTGGATTGTACAGGCTTCATCAGTTTCCGCTGCAATGGGAATGTGTGTAGCAGAAGAAAAAGAGATAGAGGTTTCAAAAGATGTATTTATACAGCTGAAGATGCCGTACTCAATGGTCAGAGGCGAACAGACACAAATCCAAGCTACGCTTTTTAATTATGGAAGTAGAGAAGTCACCGTTAGTATTTAACAACGTTTAATTTACCTTATAATAGCCAATCTTCACTCTATGATCTATTATAGAGCTAGGTCTATATCAATTATTAAGTTGGTGATTGCCATAACCGACGAGTTGTATTGCAGTATGTCATACATTAAAATTCTACTAAACCATATGATTATCTGTCTTTTTCATTAAAAAATAATTACGTTAATTTTTATATTCATTTATTCTTTGAAGGGAAACATGTATTTGTATGGTGTAGACGGCGTTTGTTCAGAAAGTCTCCCTGGAATTAAGGGACCTAAGCACCAGTTGACTGTACCAAAGAACGATGCACGGACAACATACTTTAATATTATCCCCTTTAACGTCGGTAATCCTCAAATTGAGGTCAAAGCATTCACTACTTCTGGAAATGACGGAATTAGAAAACAAATATTGGTTGTGGTAAGTTTGCTTAATTCAATGTATTTGTGTAGTAATAGTTTTTATACCGTTCAATCAAGTTAATTCATTAAAATGTGGCCTGTTACAATTCACGATAGTAACAATGAACGTCGAAAACACATCGAAAGTGAACAACGTGTTGTACAATATTGTGCATTACGTCATCATTTATTATTTAATCACGCATAACGAATAGTAACTAGCGTCATCATCTGATTGGAGGCCATATCGTTTTCTTTTTTAAAATCTATTTTACAGTGTTAAAATGTGTAATGTGCATTTCTCTAACAAAATATTTTCTTTGAAAATGGATACACCTTTTTTTTTTATATAATTGTATATTTAATATTAGCCTGAAGGAGTTGAAAGGTACCATTCTAAAGTATTGTTGATCGATCCTACTGGGTCACGTGCAAGTGAAGCTGAAGAAGGAGAAGTTCAAGAGCCTGATCAACCGTTGGATAACGAATTTCCATTTAAGCCAGAAAGTTAGTAGACGTACAGTATCGGAATGCATTGTTTTCAAATCCATGTTTTGTCGTTGAAACATTTTGATAAAATTGTTGATCAGTACTACTAGTTGCAATGGTTCATAAGGTTGACACATGAGTAAATTAACTTGACACTAATAATAATAATAAGTAATGAATATATTTGTTACAGCATTCACTGACCATGAAAATAGTTTACAGAGGGACACTGTTGATATAGCAATTGTTGACTTCAATGCAATTCCAGGAACAGAACAATGTTTCATCACGTTCTTTGGTAAGTTTTATAATATTTTTTTTCGAAACACCATGCACTCAGGAGTGAGAGTGAGTGAGAATGTGAGTGCTTTTACTTTTCTGAGGCCGATTGAAGTATATAATATAATCAAAACGTAAAGAATCTCACAAGTGTCGTTTCAGTACTATATGCGTTAGTATATCGTCATAACCTTTAATTCCCGGCGTAAAAGTGTCTGTCTTAGTCATTTTTGGAATAAATACAATTATCTATTTTATATAACAGGTGATGTTATGACTCCTTCTGTTAGTTCAATAATTGAAGGGTTAGACCCTGGTTCATTACTGGGTAAGCCAATGGGATGTGGTGAACAGACCATGATGTTTATGTCTGCTAATGTCTACACGATGTTATACCTCGACAAAACCGCTCAAATCACTGCAGAGGTTGAAGAAAGCGGCTTTAGCAAAGTTGACAAAAGTATGTATATTTGTTTAATTAAATATTTAAAATTTTGTATAATATATTATCAATCATAATGCAAATGTATATTATTATTATCATTATTAATTAAATAATTACCTAATGAGGTTATATTTTTGTCCGAGATATGCGTGGGTGTGTTTGTTTTAACGGGATGTCAAAACTAAAAGACGGATCTTTTCCACATTTTAACCACAGAGTCTATATGTATTCATGAAAGATTCTATTCGATTTTTTTTAATCTGGACCAGCATCCCAATTCAGGACGACTTGCCCAAAACAAGACAGATCCTATCACGATTCTTGATCCCTTTTTTATTTATTATGATGTATTAGTCCATTCGTTATAATTACCCTGCACACCATTGCATAACTATTGTCTATTTTCTAAAGTTTATCTGTCTTACAATAGGTTACCAGAGAATGATCAACTATCAGAGAACGGATGACGGGTCGTTTTCAGCATGGGGAGATCGCCGACCTGGCAGTACTTGGTGCGTATAATTCAGTATTATTTCACGATATAGAAAAGAAATGACTTGTAAATAAATACGTTGCGTCACTTTGTTTAAAAAGAAATGTTTTAGTTGCCTATTAAGATATAGACAGTTGATATCTCGCTTTTTTAAGGGACGTCAACAAATAACTGTTAGAATGGTACATTTCTGCAATTATGCTTTTGTTTTAATAATTGCTAAAAAATATTCGTTATATTTAACGCAAACAGTAGGATCATATATTTTCATTTGACCAAATCTAAAATGATATGAATACATTCTCATGTTTGTAATAGGCTGACGGCTTACACGGTTAAAGCGTTCTACAACGTGCTTGTACTAGGAAGATTCGTTGACGATACTGTATTGTGTAACGCTTTTAAATTTTTTGAAACGCGATATGTGGATATCGAAGGGGTTGCAGGTCAGGGTAGATTCTACGAAGGAAACTCTGTTGTTCACAAAGATATGGCCGTAAGTGTACCAAGAATGTACAAGTGACTTTTAATCTCTTTTTAAAATTTTACTTTACACAACCGTCTACAATAATAGTCTAGTACTAATATAAAGTGCACATTCGTAGAAAGATTTGTGTACGCTACCTCTTTTCTCGCTGTAAAAATAACTTTAACACTTTTTACACGACATTTCTAGGGTGGAATCAGTGGCGACATGATGATGAATGCATTTGTTGTTACAACTTTGGCAAAATACAATCCTGGAAACTTAGAACAGCCTGTGGCCTGTAACTTGGTAAGTATGAACCTAAATTAATGTAATGTTGCTACGGAACGATAGTTCAATTTGACATCATACTAGAACCACTAAGATTGAGCCAAGAATGTTTAAAAGTATGTTTTTGTTATTTACAGAATTATGCCGACAAACTCGGAAAAGCTATTGCGTACCTCGAGGCTAATTTCAATACTTTAGAAACAGTTTACCATCGTACAGTTGTAGCATACGCATTGAATGTGGTAAACAGTATAATTAAAGATGAAGTATGGGCCAAAGTGAAAGAAGACGCCTCCTTTGATATAGTTAAGGGCCTACGTCACTTTACCATGAACTCAAAGGCACTGACGGTCGAAGCAACAAGTTATGCGCTATTGACTGCTGTCTACAGAAATGAGATTACGTATGCAAACGGTATGGTGAATTGGCTGACGGAACACAGAGACTTCAAACGCGGGTTCAGTTCAACCTCTGTTAGTATTATTTTGCTTAGCATTTCTTATTTAATGAAAATGGAAACAGACATTTGGTGTTCTTTTTTTTCAACGTAATACAACCTACTATATAAACGTCAATCTTATTTAATGAAAGTACAATAGAAAGAGTACAACATGAATATGATGCTGCGAGAAATACATAGGCTTACCTTTTTCATAAGATCAAATATTTCGACAACAATTATTATTTATATTATTAATTAATTATTATTATTACTATACTTAATATTGGATAATGCATCTTAAATATAATATATAATAAATAAATGATATGTTATTTTTTTCGTGCCATTAATATGAACGATTTGTTTAAAATATAGGACACTGCAATTGCCTTTGAAGCTCTAGCAACATATTCAAGCGAAACCTCAACTACGTCTGTTAATATGAGATGTGAATTGTCTTCTACATCAACCAACAATTACGAGGAGATTGTAGAAATCACCGACACCACAGCTACATTATCGCAGAGAAGAGAAGTGAGTTAAACACACTCAACATAATCGATTCGAATTAATTTACATTCATAAAAAGAACGAATTACAGTAAGTCTTTGAAAAGGGACTAAAAGTTTTTTTGGTAATATTCCGGTATAGTAATCATGTTGTAAATCATGTTGTTTTTAGTGTCCCACAGA
Organism: Antedon mediterranea; assembly: GCF_964355755.1. Classification (NCBI taxonomy): domain Eukaryota; kingdom Metazoa; phylum Echinodermata; class Crinoidea; order Comatulida; family Antedonidae; genus Antedon; species Antedon mediterranea. Next base: position 30,515,178 of record NC_092673.1, on the reverse strand, counting down.
TGGATTACTTGTTATAGAATGTTCAGGAGAAGGCGTTGCACAGGCTGAGGTAATGTATCTTTTCAACAGGGTTTTGAAAAGTAGGCCTAGGGCAGGAAAAGTGGTTTAAAACTTCTGAAACTTGCAACAAGTATACTTTGTAACGAGTGTCTGTAATAAATTATTATAAGTAAATAAGACATACACTACTACAATAAAAAGGCATCCTGATAAGTCAACTTTGATCGTGTGGACCTTAGTAACAAAAGTAACTATTATATTTGATTTCCTGCATCAACATACATAAAACATCTTATCGGTTTGCTATACAAATTATGGAGATCTGATTTGTTTTCGTTTGTTTTTTTTAGGTTGAGGTTATTTACAACACTCCAGCTGATACACCAGGAGAAGAATGTGCCTTTTTTATTTTTGCCCAAATGATAGAATTAGACGCTGAAGCAGAAGCTGAGAAAAAAATATATAGAATGGATATTACCGTTAAGTAAGTGTGTTATTTTTAACAATTTAAAATTATGGTAGCTATACAAAATATTTAAGAATTATTTGTTTTACTCAAAACTTACTATTCCTTCATTCTGTTTTATATTAATCTTATTGTTTTACTTCACTAATATTTGTTATTTTAGGTATCAATTAGAAGTAAATGGAGAAACAGATATGGCGATTGTTGAAGTTGGTTTGTTTACTGGCTTTACTCCAGTGCAAAGCACATTAGATAATGTAAGAATTGTCATCATGTTTCATCTGTTTTAATACATATTGACACTCATTTTGTAGTATTCTTGTTGTCAAAGTGTGAATATATTATACTGAATTGAATTATTTTACACGACACGACTTACATGACCAATTTCTTGTCATACCTGTGCCTGTTAAAGCTTAGTATGGGCACTTTGTAGTAATAAATAAAATAAATATTAGCCCATTCCACCCTAACATTTTCGAGTCACAATTTCATAGAAATAGTAAATAAATCCAGCACACCTAAGCTGCTAAACTAAAATAAACTTTAAAAACAAAAACAATTAGAACGATTTTGACTAAATATGGCGAATAGCGTGAGCGATGCATGATGGGAAGGAATTGGGAGCAATATCGCCACCACCAGTAAAGTTGTTATTATACGGTGGCGCTATTGCTCCCAAACCCTTCCCATCAAGACGTTACTCACGAAATTAAGCTATTTGCAATCAACTATTATATAGTTTGTTAACAATTGAGTAGGCCTACTAGTCATAGTGGTTACTTGGAGTACTACAACTATAATGATTTTTCATTTGTTATTTAGCTTGTTGCATCTGTCGAGTATCCCGTCGAACGCTATGAAACTTCTGACAGGAAGGTTACGTTGTATCTAGAAACTGTAAGTTTTTTTTGTGTGTGTGTTTGTGTCTTTTTTAATCTACACTAGTTGGTCAAAAAAGTGCCAAAATGAGGAATCGATATGACATAATCATGTCCATATAATGGGCACATCACAGCTGTTGGTATATAAAGTTTGATAGAGTGTAGACAGAGCTTCAGATTAAGTTATTTTCATTTCAATTTCAGGACATCATAATGTATAATTTGTTACATATCGTTTTTTGATAAACTTTAATTTTTGTTTGTTTACTGAGGAGTCACCAGATATGGTGAATGTTATCTTGAACTGCCTCTATACTCTGAAAAAATGCTGTACTTTAACGTAAAAAGAAATTTATATTTTTCGACGTGATTTCTGTAATTTACACATTTTTTATTTAGGTACATTTAAACAAATTCATGCATGAACTTTAGAACTTGGTAATTAAGTATTGATTGTTGTCCTTTTTAAAATTTCAGTTGACGTCAGAACTAACAACATTACCATTTAATGTTGAGCAGACGTTTCAAATGGCGAATGTCCAGGCAGCTAGTGTCACAGTTTTCGATTACTACTTTCCAGGTAAGATGATTTCGATAACTAATGTTCATTTCATATCTCATAAAAATTAAATATATGCTATAGGAAATAAATATTATTATTTTTCCAGAGAAAAGATGTACTGCATTTTACAACCCACATGACGATCAAACTGAATTGAGACAAGCTTGTGAGGGCGATGTTTGTGTCTGCGCCGCAGGTAACTATTCTATTTTCTTTAATATTATTATCAATAAACTGAAATGGTATACAAGGGTCATTGACAAACCCCAGGGGGCGCTAATTTGACATGATGTAGTCTGGCCAATTTTGACTAAGATCTTCAAATTGCTACCGTAATGCCGTAGACGGTACAGCCAGCGTCGAGCACCGGTGGAAGGACTACTACTATTCCACCCTATCTTGATTAGTAGTCGCTACTCCTACTGACAACACGCTCTGCCAGCGCGTCAGTATATGGCAAAAAACCCACATAACAAAATGGAGAAAGTTTATATAGGAGGCCGTAGAGCCCATGGCCATAACGGGCGCAACATTAGTTGCAATTCGACCAGTAAAAGCATTGAAGGAGCTTCTTCTTCGTATGATGTTTTGCAGTCAAAGCCTTCGGGAAGCTGTAAAATGGATGAATGTAATAAATCTGGTCACAACGGGAAAACTGAAATCAATATATGCACTTATAATGTCAGAACTTTGAGAAACAAGGAAAATATCGAAAGCCTATTAGAGGAACTAGATGGATTCAAATGGGATGTTATTGGGCTAGCAGAAACCAAGATACATGGTGAAGGATTAACTGAACTTGAGGGAGGTGTATGGCTTTACAACAGGGGCAAAACAGAACAGGACAAAAATGCAAAAGGAATTGGATTCCTGATTCATACGAAATTTAAGGACTATGTCAAAGAAGTAAAAAGTGTCTCTAATAGGGTAGCATACATGATGGTACAACTAACAGGAAAAACTGAAATGTGCATCATACAAGTTTATGCTCCCACAAGTGATTATGATGATGCAGTGGTAGAGGAATTGTATGAAGACATCAACAAGATCATGACAGATTTTCCAAGTACATATACAATACTAATGGGGGACTTCAACGCTAAAATTGGACAAAGAGAAGAGGGGGAAGAAAACATAATGGGAACATTTGGATTAGGAGAAAGGAACAAGAGAGGAGTTAGAATGGTAGAATTTGCAATGGAACACAACGTAAATGTGGCAAATACGTATTTCAAAAAACACAAAACTAGGTACTGGACTTAGGAGAGTCCCAACAGAAACCACAAAACCCAGATTGACTACATACTAAGCAACCAGCGGGGAATAATTCAGAATTGTGAAGTAATAACCAGTGTAGATATTGCAAGTGACCATAGAATGGTCAGGACAACTCTCAAAATCAACAAAAGACTAGCCAGGCTGAAGTTTATCCAAAATAAAAAGAAGAGAAGAATTAACATCATGAAGTTGAAAGAGAATAGAGAGGAATTTCAACTAAAAATAAAAAACCGCTTCGCAGGGTTGGAGTTGGAAGAGTCGGATATTGATGAGCAATGTAATATGGTGACAACCATTATGTTAGAAGAAGCCAGAGCTGTAGCTCCAGCAGAAAAAATAAAGGTCCAAAGATCGGAGGAGGATAAAGAAATAGAGGAGTTAGATCAAAGAAGGAAAGAACTTAGATTAAAAGAAACAATGTCTGTACATGAAAAGGTGGAATATGCTGAAGTAGTGAAAACAGTGAAGAAGAAGCGCAGACAAAGAAAGAGGCGGAGAACTGCTAAATTCATCTTAGAATCACTGGAAAGAGGAAGGGGGCCAAAGACAATACAAAAAAAGCAATGCAAAAAATCTAGAATGAGTAAACTAAAGAAAAAAGATGGAACTGAAACCTCAAAGAGATCTGAACTGCTAGATATTTGTGCAGATTTCTACCAAGATCTCTACAAATCATCAACCCAACAGTCTGAACATATAAACATTTCATCAAGAAATACAGATATACCACCGATACTGGAAAAAGAAGTGGAGGAAGCATTAAAGAGCATGAAGGATGATAAAGCACCAGGAAACGATGAACTTACAAGCGACATCATCAAGCAAGGAGGGGAGGAGATAATCCAACAGCTAATAAAACTTTTCAACCAAATCTTAGTGATACAGAAGATACCAAGAGCATGGAAAGAAGCCAAGATCATTCTTTTGTTCAAGAAAGGGGACAAAGCAGATGTTCAAAACTACCGTCCCATTAGCCTCTTGTCTCATCTGTACAAAATCTTCACTAAAATAATCCATAACAGAATAAGAGATGTTTTAGACAACAACCAACCTACAGAACAAGCAGGTTTCAGAGCAGGGTACTCGACAATAGATCATCTACAAGCAATAAACCAGCTAATTGAAAAGGCAAGTGAATACCAACTCAAACTCTGTCTTGGCTTTGTGGATTACCAAAAGGCATTCGATTCTATTGATCATTTGGATATGTTTGAGGCGCTCCGAAAAATAAATGTTGATGAAGGTTACGTCAGAATCATAGAAGATATCTACACTGATGCAATAGCCAGAATCCATATTGATAATGATATATCAAGAGAGGTTCATATACAGAGGGGGGTACGACAAGGTGATACTCTGTCCCCAAAGATATTCACAGCAACCATCGAAGAAGTATTCAAAAAGGCTCAGCTTAATAGAGGTATAACTATTGATGGAGAAATGCTTACAAACCTCCGTTTTGCGGATGACGTGGCATTGATTTCAACATCAGTTGCAGATATGAAAAACCAACTCAAGTCTGAATAAGGAGAGTAAATCAATCGGACTAACGCTTACACACAATGCTTTCTAAATGTATATGTTGCAAAGCTATAATCTCGACATAATAATTATTTCAAACACGAGTTGTATTTTTTTAATTATATTATTTTCTATAAAATTTAGCGATATAATATTATTGTAATTGTTATGATTATTATCAATATGTCCTTATCTCATTATAATTATAGGTCCTTGTCCAATTTGTGGAAGAGCTGGAGAAGACCTGAAAACGTATAACGAGCTGTATCACGAGCTAGCTTGTGGCCCACAGAGCGGAATCGATTATGGTAAAACTGGTTATTTCGATTTGAGAGATAATTAAGGGGAGGGATTAAAGGTCAAGTCAGGTAAATTAAATTAAGAACAGTTAACAGCATCATGTACACTTACAGTACGTCCGTGATAGGCCTACTTCTTTTTTCAGCACAGACACTATCAACGATGGCTCTTAAACAGCTATTTCGCTTTCAAATAGAAGCACTGAAAAACAAGCATTTTCGGCACCTTATACTTTTCTCCACACTCTTTACTTTAAAAATCGTTTTGAAACGTAATTAAAAGATGAATAAAGTCATATATAGCAATTATAACAATTATATATAAGCTTTGTCACAAAGTCCAATTTAAACACCACTTGTTCTTCTTGCTAAATTACATTTATTTTATTTATCACCAGTGTTCGAGGCTGTTGCTCAGGCTGTTGAAGTTAGCAATGGATTTATCACTCTTACAGCGACGGTTAGCACACGAATGAAGAAAGGTATTTACATAGATAATATCCTAACATTAGATAGATTAGTAGATATTATACATACACAGTTTGTCAGGTTTATAGGTTATAGGCAACCTTTCCTACGGGTTATTATATTTTTAAAAATGTTTAAGTTAGTGATTCTTCGGTTAGGCTTGTACAATACAGGTATGACCACATGTGATGTATATGTACGTTTACTGTGTACAGAATTTGCGATACGAACACTATTTTTGTATAGAAACTTGAGTCGGCTACGTAATCTACCTCTTTGTAATCAAAGACTCAGCTTAATTATATTAATTAAAATTAATTATTAATTAATTATATCTAAATTTTGATTTATATAATACCAGTTCTACTTACTACATTTCATTATTATATCGATTATATCGATTTATTGCAGGAAGAGATCAATTTGAGGAGGTAGGCGATGACGAAGGATCCCCTCGTAATTTCATTATAAAGAGTTCGTGCGCAGGCTGTGACGTTTTTGAACTTGGTCACAAGTATCTGATAATGGGTAAAGATGGTATTCCCTACAAAGATGGCAACTTTACCAAGTAAGTTAAATTAAAATTCTGAAATAAATTGTGTTAGATCGCTGAAATCGGCAAAAAAAGAAAAAAAAAACAGTTTTGGTACAGTTCCTATGTAAGTTATTCGTTAAAATTTAACGTATTTTACTTTTTCCAGATACAAGTATTTGCTTGATACCACTTCCTATCTTGAGAAATGGCCCAAGAAAGCAGACAACAAAGCACGTGCTAAAGAATTTAACAAGTTTAAAAATACTCTGAAGAACGAAGGATGTGCTGCTTAAGAACTTCACCAGAAAAACAAGCAAAAAAACACAAGTTTTTGCGTCTTTTTTTATTAAATAAAAGTAATACTCTTAAACATTCAACATTGTATGTCATTAGTTATCAGAGAAGAGAGACATCTTCCATGTTATTTATAGATAAAGGAGGTTTGGTATAAATCAAATTCAATCTTATACTCTTAATAGGCATCTTTCTTTTAAAAGACATTAACATCTCTCAAATTTGACGTTTTTAAGGTGGTAATACAAAAATGATTTCGTTTTTTGTTTCATCTGTATTTGTATGGTATAATAAATAAATCAAATCAAATAATTTTATGTAAGTTGTCTTGCAAGTACTACCGGAAAATAAAGTGAATTATTATAATGTATATGGTTACAAATTGTATGCAGTATTATAAGTTATACAATTACAATTTACAATTTTTCTATACTCAACTAAAATAAATTATAATTGGAACTAAACTTTATACATCTACATGTTATTGAATTGTTTGAATATATAAATCCATTTTATTGAATGTGGAATTAAATTTGCCTATACACTGAAAAATTGACTTCATCTGCATGTTATTATGTGTTTTTGTAATAGGGACGGGACGGGAAGCCACAGGACGGTGCTCATGAATAATCTTTAACAAATTGGGCGGAGCTTAGCCTGAAATTCCGTCGTCTTAACTTTTTGAGGACGATAAAGTTGCCATTTTCTCGTTTATGGAAAACGAATATAAATAACGTACATATAACCTTAAATATAAGTTAAAATTACACTTACACGTTTTACCGAGAACTTTGTGATAATAACTCACGGTCGTCATAATGAAGCTCATTTTAATATGGAAATCACACATGTGCATTATGAAAAACCATTGTTTTGCATCACTGCCTTCAGTAGAAATATGAACTAGTCTTGACCAGCTTGCTTTCGTTGAACGATAAATACAACATTAATGGAAGATCCCGTATTTTGAAATATGGTGAAAATAAAAGGCTACTGAAATCCCCCGCCGGCCCAGTTCAAATCCGCCTACAGGTTGTAACTGGTACCATATATCGTAATCGTAGGCCTGCATCATTAATTGTTTTTAATCTAAAATCTAATCCCCATGTCTTGCTTTCTATTGAAAATGTCGGTTGACACTGCTAACGAGTAGGCTTATTACTTACTTATTACAAGTTTTATTTACATTGGTGAAACCCAAATAGACCCGGCTAGGCAGGTTAGAAATCTAGGGGTTGAAATGGATGCGGGTATGACTATGATTTCTCATATCTCAAAAACTAGTTCTACGTCGTCTTTTCACTTACGAAACATCCGAAGGATTCGAATATTTATTAATGAGGCAGCAGCTAAACAACTTGTTCATGCTTTTGTCACTTCACGACTGGATATGGGAAACTCATTGCTATATGGGCTACCACAAACACAACTCCACAGGCTTCAGCTGATTCAAAATACAGCGGCACGAGTTGTTAAAAAAACTACCAAGATATGCACACATATCAAATACCTTGGAAACTTTGCATTGGCTTCCTGTAAGGTACCGCATTGTTTTTAAAATGTTACTCTTTGTTTTTAAGTCTATTAATGGCATGGCTCCTGAATATATTTCTGACATGCTTAGGCTGTATGTTCCCAGACGGAATCTGCGTTCTAGTGATACGCTGCTTCTACATCAACCTAAGTCTCACCACTCATGGGGGAGACAGAGCTTTCAGCTCCTCGTCTATGGAATGCTCTGCCGAGCTCTATCAGATTTTGCAAAACACATTTATTCATTAAGGCATATGGAAATCATGAGGTTTCTTAAAGTTCTAGAATTGTATAGTATATTTTTTCCTGACCAGCATTATCTTTGGGGTGCCTCTGTCTTGGTTGTTGTCTCTGAGCACCCGGACGTCTGTGGCAAGGCAAATGTCTATCCTGCTCCTTTGTTTGGTCACCTAGGTAGGGGTCCGGGACGCGATTTTTTTTTTCGTACATAAGTTGGGGACCCCCTCATGAAACGTCACAAAATAAACATGAATAATTCATCAGTTAAATTTTCTTGTTCCGTGTGCACCCAAGCGTATAGCAACAAGAAGTGATTACACAAGTGCGGTACGATTCTAGGCCTCCTATCTCCGCTGTTGTTGCGGCGTGCGATTTCATAGAAGAATAGCGGCGTTTTGTGTGGATTGTTGAAATAATTAGCCTTTAGTTTATGGTGCTTTTAATATAATTTATTACTAAAGAATTACGTGTTAAAATTATAGTTTCTATTAATACTATTAGGCCTAATTATTAGTCTCTAAACCCATGTCTATTCTAGTAGTAGCTGTGTGGGTGTGTGTGACGTGTGTGTGTTAGGTATGACCAAAGATAGTTACACTATCTTTGGTATGACACAATCAGAGTAATAAGTCAGCAAAATTAAACAATAAACATTACACAAAAATACATTTTTTATTCTCGTGGGTCAAATCTTCCCATCTCATGTGTACGCGCATTTTTAAAGTTCCTTTGAGTACATGCATATTGTTTGATAATAAAATAGCAGAATTAAAAAAATACAGTACACAAATTATACACATTCTTTATTCTTGTGGGTCTAAGCTTTCTTTGGGCAATGTCCAATGAATTACTACTTAGTTTAATGTCTTGCCTAGCTGTCGATTAGCCTCGACTCGACACATTTTGTGTGAAGAAGAGTGCGCGAAGGCAATCACGTGAATTGACTTAGAATCCTAGGCCTACTGTAGAAAGTATCGTATCGCAGTTGTGTAATCACTTCTTGTTGCTATACGCTTGGGTGCACACGAAACAACAAATTTAACTGATGAATTATTCATGTTTATTTTGTGACGTTTCATGAGGGGTCCCCAACTTATGTACGAAAAAAAAAATCGCGTCCGGGACCGCGACAGAACGAGAACGGATGGGGACCCTCCAAAGAAATTGCATTTTATTTGTCAGGCATTTGTATAATTTTTTTTTATTTTTTGAATGCGCCTTGTTTGAGCACTCTTAAGTGGTATGTGCGCTATAAAAATCCTGTTATTATTATTATTATTATTATAGTCGTGTATAACAAGAAAGTTTCAACTACACCATGAGTTCTGAGAATCATCGACGTGCGTTCAATCGTGGTTGAAAATTCAGTTGTTTTATGTTTTATCCAGTATCCAATTAAACGCGCAATATGGGCCTACACTAAAATTGTCTGTTGCTTCTGCTCATGCGCAGTACTATATGTGTAAGTAATAAAAATAATAGAGGTGGGGCAATAAGATGCACATAATTATATCTTACTGTTTTTAAAAAATGTTCACTGGCTTACACCAGATGCCCCAGAGTTTAAGAGGCCTCAGAGCATGAGCAGCCCAATGCAACTATCCCCAGCGTTAGAGTGCTAAACCAGGGTCATTTTTTCCGCGTTTTACGCAACTGCATGATAGGCGGTAAAGGATGGGAAACTAGGCCTACTCTGATAATATAAGCCAGATATGGCAGAATGGAGCACCAAACATTATAAGCAAGATGATAAGGTAGCACTCTGTTAATTGGAACAGTTTTCGTTTGTTTTGTGATGTGTGCTACAAATTACAAAAAAAAATATTTAACTTTAGTAGAAAATAATATGGGGTTATCTGTATATTTTTATGAGTTTTACAATTATTATTTAAAAATAGTATACCTTTAGTAGTTGACCTAATTCAATTTGCAAATATGCAATAATTCTATCGTCGCGTGTCCAGCATTATTTTTTGATCGAACATAATATAGATTCTCTTTTTTTATATATCACAAAATAAAAGAATAGTGTACTTTTTTATGCTGATTACAATAATATTCATTTTTTTACAATATTTCTGAACCAAAATGTGCATACAACTTTCTTTTCGAACGTGGCAATCATTAAGATGTGATAACATCAAATTAATACAAACACACCTTCGATGGAACATCCGATTTTTAAATTTTAAATGGGCCAAATAGTTCCGTAAAGACACTCCTTACTTTTACTTTTAATAAATACATAACAAAAAACATTCCTGGGCATTCACAGCAGGGAGCAAGAAAAGTCCTGTTACTTATACTCGTTGATATTATTGATAGTAAGAGTTACTGTGATGTTTAAACAGGTAGTTTTACTTGGTTTTCTTGCGGCATTTCACGTTGTGAGCGCCGGGTAAGTGTAAAGCTTACTTATTCTCCGTAAAGAGGATTGGAAAGAGATACATTTTTAATCTTAATCGTCGATATTTTTGTCTGAAATCGCAGATAAGTTTTATAAAGCCTGGTAGCAGGTGCGAATTTAAATGGTTGTTTTTTAGTCCTATGCGCATAAAATTCAAATTTATTTCTATGTACGTTGGTGTGACACCAAACATTATTTCCCCTAGTCGAATTCACGGTTGGTGATCCAACGTTTTAGCTGAGATGTACGAGTTACGCCAATAATACTGTTGTCACGAACTCCCTTTACGTATGTTTCCGAGCGGTTGAAAATACTGTAGGAACTTCCTTGTGACATAAAAGTATACACACAAAACCCACAAAGTTGTAAAATAACTCAAAAACAAAGCTTTAATTTCAATCAACTTTCAACAATCCAGTAAGCACTTCAAACAACAGCTTCACAATAAATTTTACAATCTAATATCAGGGAGTTGTTGTTATTTTACAACTCCCTACTAATATCCAACCTTCTTCAAAATATTTTGCTGCAATCATAAATCCTTCTCGCTTCGTACAATTGTCATACTTCCCCTTATATACAATATGTTCATAACTTTCTAAATCATTCCTTATACTTCTTATTCTATTGAATTACAGTTTATATTAATAGCACTTCTGGAATGTTCATGATTGTTCTTATATTAATTATACATGGTTTCTTAAATCAAAACATCTTATTCTAGAATGTTCATGTAGATATTTAGATGTTACTGTATTGTTAAGGAATAGTAATTACAACTGTACCTTATAAATTAACTGCAATTTTATATTACTGGCAGCTGTAGTTAATTTTAATGTTTGTTTTTGTAGACATTATTTTATCACTGCGCCTAATGTATTTCGTGCTAATGTTGAGGAAGACGTACTGATGGCCGTATTTGGTACAGGCAATGCTATTATAGATGTAACAGTCAAACTGCTTACCAGTGAAAGTATTGTAATTTCTGTACAAAGAATTCATGTTAAAGCGGGTATGTAAATGTTGCGCTTGCATTTGTATCATATTGTATCATTTTGTTAAAGCAAGTTTAAAGATGTATTGTCTCTTTGACTAATTCCCCCCAAAAAAATTTAAAATTTCGATAAAAAGTGGGTCATTTTGAAGTATCATAATAGTTATTAACTTTCACCAAAAATTAGTCGAAAAATACTGAAATACAAACGTTTTCGATCAAAACATCTCTCATAACGCAACGTACGGGCTTGTTTGGCTACTCATAAAACTTCCTCGCGATCTGTGTGAAAACACCTTCTCATGTTTTGAAATCTTTGTTTACTTTCGCTCGCGGCGATTTTCCAGAGGAAATGTAATCAAATTAATTTACCTGTTAATTAGGTAAACTTGTTGTTTTTGGCTTGAATTTTCAACTTAAAGTGAATAACTTTAATATTACTTTGATATATCCAATATAAATATATAATATGTTGACCTTTATTTTTTGTGTTTCAAGGGACAATACATCTTTAAAGATTTAAAAAGATTTAAGTAAAAACCTATTTAGAAAAAGAGGAGGGAAAGTTCCCATAGTACTCGCGTATTAAAAGTACTTGCGTTGAAAAATGTAGACCATTCTCACTTATTTGAAGCCTATCCCTCATCAAGTAACCTTTTTCTATTTTTTTTTCAAATAAAAAAGCTAACTAAATATCAAGTATGTTTTCCGAAAGAAATTTTCCATAATTTATATTTGGTAGCTGTTATCATTAATAATACTATCATTATCATTAACAATTTTATCTTGGTCTTATATGTATCACTTATGTATCAGATATAGTTAATCGAACATGTGGGTAATCCTGGTTCAGATATAATAAATATAGTTGAATAAAAGTGACAACATGTTAGATCCGGTTGGCTAGTGACAGCTTACGTTATGTGTAAAGCATGTTTTAACATCTAAGTGTACAAACTTCTTTTTTCCTAGGTTTACCTAAACTTGTTAATTTTATTGTGGATCCAGCCCAACTACCAGACTATGAAGTATTTCCAACAATACGAGTTCTTGCATTTTCTACCTCTCCTGTGCTTCAATTTAGTAAAACTGTTACTGCTTTGGTGACAACAAAAAATCAGGTTGTGTTTGTCCAAACCGACAAACCCATTTATACTCCTGCTCAAGTAGGTTCGTAATATGGTAATCTTATAACATACGGGTACTTGCAAACCAATATGGTAATTCTTTATTGACTCTCACTATAACACATATTAAACAAATTACAAATATCATACAATATGATTGTATCTGAATCTGCCTGAATGAAGAATATTCTGGATCCTTTTACCTGTATAAACATAACGCTTAAAGGTCATCTTATAGCCCTATACTGTTTCCGGGTCAATATCCATGCCCCAACCCTTCTTTCCCTCACACTGCTATGTTGCACAAGTACAATTATTTAAAAATAAAAATTATTTTTTCCAATTCCAATGTTTCTCCAAACTAGCCTGATTCTTATATCCCTTATCTTCACAAGTTATACGAAATAATAATAAGAATATCATTTTTATTCATTGTAGCTAGAATCCAAGTGATTTCTTTGAATGAGCAACTCAAACCTACCGACAGAAAGGTTCGATTAGATATTATCACACCAACCGGCGCCATTATTGAGAGGACTGAAGATATTACTACAATTACTGGCTATCATACTGCAATATACCAGTTCTCTTCGTACCCGACATTTGGAATTTGGTCTGTTGTTGTGTCATACGGCCCAAACGTAAGTTAACCGTCAACGGCCTGTAGGCCTAATTTGAAGATCGTCTACACAGTGTGATACACCTGTCACAGAATAATACCATGAATAATGAATAATTTATGGCCACTCATTCAAACAACTTTTTAAATTACACTTTCATCATTAATATGTTGTTATATAAATATGTTGATTGTTCAGCGCTTAAAGGCACCCTGAATGTTGCTCTATATTAAATTGAGCATTATTATTATTCTTATATAATTGATGTAAACCTAAGTTTACCAAAACTATGCACTTTTCTTAATTGTTATTATTATAAATATCACCCGTTTTTTAATGTTAGACCTAGTTTGCACTGATTTACTACACTATTTCTGTTTATGATTTCTTTAGCATGAATGGAAGAACACAATTACATTTGAGCTTCGAGAATATGGTAGGTAGAATATAAATATAAATTACTGGTTATAATTTTTTTGACTAAGAACATTATGTATTATTATTATCACAACTCACGGATTACCTGAAAATGATAATTCAAAACTTAATTTATTTACAGTTTTGCCAACATTTGAGGTAAAAATTGAAGGGCAAAAACAGATTCTGCCTTCAGATAATTTGATTCTGGCGACTGTAAAAGCAAAGTAAGCAGTTTGCATTTTCTATATATAATTCAGTAATAATTAAGTCCCGTTATATGAAAAGGGTTTGTCAGTTTATCATGTTTAAATTATTGTAAATCTTTTTTTAGTAAGCCATTCAACTTGTTTTTTTCCTTTCATGGCTTCTAATTTTAGTCTTTAAAAATTGTCAAATCTTCTGCGACTACGAAGTTGTACGCTGCGTAAATTGGTAAACCATAACTCTGTGTTTGAACATACCCTATATTATTACATACTGATTTGTTGATATGATTATAAACATCATTGTATTATTGTTTAGATACGTAAACAACATTGACGTGAGAGGGGCTGCTGTAGTAAAAGTTAGTGTTTTAAAAAAAGGTGAAGTTATTGGTGAATTTGATCCTGCAACCAAAACTGTGAGTAGGCTTACTAATGTATTGCATTATTATTATTATATTATCATTATTATATTATTGCATATTTATTGCATTGTAAGTGGCCGAGCGGTTGAGGCAATGGAACTTATGGCAAACTCGAGCCTCATTCGGTCCATAGTTTTGGTGGTAGAACGAGTCTTCTCGGATAAGGACTATAATTCGTATCCAATGTACACATTTAGCTCATGAGCAGTTTAAAGAACCTAGTGCATATTTCTAGAAGAGTAGGTGGTTACACCAGTGTACTAGTACACACAGCCACTGATAAAAACTGGGACCTCTCTGAAACCAGTCTACGACTAAAGAGGTCGACCAGTATAAATAAATAATACCAAACAAACATAACCACATTTTACGAAACAATTTTTGCTAGCTAAATGCACAAGGAACGGCTGCCTTTTCAATAGATCCTGATACCAAATATGGCCAAAACTGGTTCAGCATATTCAAAGGTGCTACTCTGAAAATAGAAGCTGTGGTTACCGAAAGATCAACTGGAGATCGCGAGAATACAACGATCAGTGGGGCTAAATTTGTTGAACGAGTGTATACATTCAAACACGATCGAACTGTTAGTCACTTCAAGAAAGGTACAACATTTGATGTTAAGGTATGTTTTACCAGAAACGAGTACATTTTCTTTCAGATGATTTGTGAATTGCTTGAAATAGAATATTTTAATTATTAGATTTTATTTTCAGTTTATTATTATGTATTTCCTACAAATATGTTAAGGAAAAGAGGAAAGAAGAAAATAATATACAAAGCACAACAACTTCTCTGCGTCTATATTGCATCTCTTTACTTTGTAAATATTCATATGAGCGCTGCAGTTCGTAACTAGATTTCAACAAAAGAATAGTATGGTACGCCAAGAATAAGAAATACTGTATCACATCACCGTCTTTAACCTAGACTATTTAAAGAAGCATGTGATCTGAATTCCTTGTGTTTCATAATTACTTATAAGCAAAATTATTGGACAGCATGATTCCTGCTGCAAATTAAATATTTCTCAATTGTGTTTGTTTCTTAGATTGATTTATTCCATTCCAATGGATCTCCAGGAGTAGGAGTCCTGACTGAAATTGACGTTTATGGCTTCAGTGTGGAAGGCATTAGGAAGAAGCTCACGGGGCACAAAGATTTTCAACTGGAAAGATCAAGTAATGACCTGGGTCAAGTAGATTTTCATGTAGATGTTAATCAAGATACTGAGTCAATTAGAGTCACAGTGAGTCTCAACTTTTTGTAAAAAATATAATTCGTTTGTCTATTAACAAGTAATATAAATGTGAAAAACAATTTCATCAAGTTTCAGTAATAAATGATTGTTCATAAAAATAACTTATCGTTTAATAAAGTTTCGTTTAACTAATCATTGTTATGTCGTGATCGCCTATAGTCTACCGCAGCCGCTTCGATCAGTATAAGAAAGTGCGACTAAATAACTAACCCAACTTTCACATTATATACTACCCTCTCTTATTAACGACTGGACACAAGGCCAGGCTATAGTAGCAGGAAAACTTCGGATTGGCTGTTGTGGATAACACAGTCTATCACATAATAAGATATCAACTGGCTATATCATTTTTATGAAAAACTAGTAAAATAAAGTCATATAAAATAAGTTAATAGAAGACTTTTTCTTTGGTTTATTATGTTAGATTAAAACTTTAGATAACAACTTTCCTGAAGCAGAAAATGGGTTTTACGAGTTCACTATTCACCCAATAGACAGTGCAAGTGGTGCGTACTTACAGATAAGAGTACCTCCTGGTGAGATTAAGGTAAGCTAATACACGTTTCTAGTCTGAGCAACTTGTGTCAAATTTTGGATGTATGTGGAAATTCTGGATAATGTTTGCAGATTCCATTTATGGCCACACTCAAATTTAAGTCAAATTTGATCGACATCGCTATGGCAGCCAAATCGAACCAACCGAAAATTGAATTTAAAGTGAATACAACGTGTTCTTATCCAAATCCTTATCCTTATCTTCGAAGATTGCCGGAGTATTTTATAAGAAATACTGAGAAGTGGCGAACAATGTCTAAAATTGGTAGGAATCATAAACAGATTGAGCGGACAATTTATCTACGATTATACACGGAGTACATCTGTTTCGTTTAAGCATACTATATTAATATAACTAGTTGCTTTGCCGGATTATTTTTTTTTTAGGAAACCCAAAACTTTGAAGTAGAAGTAGTCAAGTCTGGAACAGTTGCTGTATTTGGTTTGAATTATATTGTACGTTATTTGATTAGATATTTGCTTTGGTTACCACCATGGATTACATAGTTCTTGTTTCCTTAATAGAAAAATACATATCAAGATAAATATCTTTCTCTCCTAAAATACTAGGTGGTAGTTAGAGGGAAAATTGTACAACACTTTTCAGATCTTGATTTTAAACTTGGAGCTAAGAAGACAATTCGTATCGATATAACGAAAGATATGGCGCCTAGTGCAAGACTGGTCGTATATGCTTTAGTAAATAATGAAGTAGTGGCGGACTCGATATTATTGGATATTGTGGAAGAATGTAAATCACAGGTTAGCACTTTATTATATTTTGTTTGATATTTTTAATTGTTAATAAAAAAAATGTAGCAATTCATCTTTGGTTGCTAATGTGTTTACTTTATTTAAAAGATGTATTGTCCCCCAAAAACATGAAAAATTAAGATTAATTAAATCAGATTTTGAATAGTTTATTTTGTAGATTTAATAAAGTTAATCACTTTCGTAGAAAAATGAAATAACAAAATAAATGGTTAGTAAACCCATTGGGTGGCGGCCAATTTGACGATTTTTAAAATTAAATAATTTTTTTATCCAATTTTTTGCCAAAGTGAATAACTATTAGGACCTATGTGACATTAAAACGGCATATTAAACAAAAATAATTCTAAGAATTATTATTTTAGGGGGACAAGATATCTTTATTCAATGAATACATATACATATTTATAAAGGATGAGTAAATAAATGTGAATTTGAATACAAATCATTAATAATAATTAAATTTAACCCAATTTCGGTTCCAAATTCTTTAGTCGGTCTATAAATTACTGCGCCAATGCGTGTATACAACCTTAAATAATACTAACTTTATTTTAAGAAGGGAATATTTCCTATTGGTTCGTTTTACTGGTGAGGTAAAATGGAAACATAACAAAAAAATAGTTCTAAAATTATTTTATACTGTACACAACATTAGTTTCTATATTTTAAAAACGATCTAAACCTGTATTTTATGATTTATAGTTAATTGTTAATGTGGATGATGCAACTTTAAAACCGGGTCAAGATACAATATTTACAATTACCGGTTCACCTCAGAGTACAGTATCGCTGTTAGCTGTTGACAAGGCTGTATATTCTCTTAAGAACATCCACCGTTTAACAAGAAAAAAGGTTTGAATAATATGTCTATTATATTACACCGTTGTTTACCCCGGGTAAAGTTTATGAAACCCGGGTAAATTTTATGAACCCGGGTAAAGTTTATGAAAGCCGGGTAAATTTCTAAGCATGAGCGGTCCCCTCGGCTTGTGAACTTGGACTCACCATAGAGCGATATCGAAATGCTTTTAAACGTTACGTGGATTGAATTGTCAAAATGTCAAGCTCTGTCTACACTATCAAACTATTTTGACAAAATGTGAAGTGCCCATGGTAGTGATATGACGTCACGTGTCCATATATGGGCACATCATATTTTTGTCACATAAAGTTTAATATTGTAGATTCCTGTGTCCTAGCTCAAACAGTCTTCCTGTGTTCAGATGGTCTTCCAGTATTAGGATGTTTTCTCCGATGATCTTCCTGTGTTAAAACCGTAGGTAGCGAGCTAGCTCCCATGGACTTTATACCCGTTCTGTGTTCGAATCCTTGATCACATGGTTCTGTGTTTAAATGTTAGTTTTCATGGTCCTCGTATGTTGAAATTCAACAAATATTTATTTCATCAAATGCCAACTAATACAGAGCATAAACATGTTTTGGTTATAATGGTCCTCTAGTTCAATAACTTAATTGAGTCTATGTTTAAACATGTTATAGGTTTATTGCATTTTAGAAATTAGTACGCCTTTTATAACAATCTGTTTTCAATATGTAGGTGTTTCAACGAATGGCAACACTTGATCTAGGTTGTGGACCAGGCGGCGGTGCAAATGGTAAAGAAGTATTTGAAAATGCCGGGTTGGTTGCCATGACGGATGTTAATTTGTATAGGAACTTCCATGAAACAGATGTCCGAATAGGTACAGAAATGCAACTTACTATTATTATGTTACTGTATTTTAGAATGGAATCCAATTGTTTAAGAAAAAGGAAATCTTGTGAAATAAATGCCATAATCATATGTAGCAAAACAATTCGGATAAAGTAGTAAATTCAGTATAAACGCCTCACATATTCATTAAATCTATACAAATATAATGTTTAGTATATTAAAAAAAATATCTCTACAACAATTTAGGGTATGAATGTCCAACGATGTCACAAAGACGCCGAAGACGAGCATCAGACGGTGAGTTTCATTTGCTTTCTCGGTTTTACTTCCCTTTGGCACTACAATTGCACTGGGCCTACCCATTCTTATTTGGAAAAGTTTCATGAAGCTATCCAAAACTCCCCCAGAATTGAATGTAATTATGCTGACGCTTTCGATTCGCCAAGTGGAAAACCGACTTTATTGATATATAAAGCGAAAGAACAATCTAAATAAGAATGAACGGCAGATGGTAAAATAAAGTAGGTAGGAAGAGAAAAACAATGATTAAAGTATGGAGTCAATCTAATAGTTTTCGTACGAAGTACTAAACATAAAAATAAACATTAACAAGTTTGACATTGACCAATTTTGTTCGTATCGTAAACGACGTTTGTTTTGTGTCGTTTTAAAATATATTAATAAACGGTGTTTTCAAGCTTTAGGAAAGGAATTTAAAAGGAAATATAAACATATAAGTAACTAGGCTTATATAAATGATGGATGAAGAATTTTTTCAACGAATTAGTGATCTGCATAAATGTTGTTTTATTCTTTTACAGGTCGGGTTGATGGTGATGAGACAGAGATCGATAACAGTTTTGAAGTCAGCGTCAGAAGAAATTTCCCAGAAACATGGATTTTTGAACAACTTAATATTCCGTAAGTATCGTATCAGAATTAGGAACACATTTATTGCAATATTAATCAAATCTGTGTAACATTTCTTATTTTTTTAGTGATAACGGCAAGAGGAACGTAACCTTCGCCGTGCCTGACAGTATCACCAACTGGATTGTACAGGCTTCATCATTGTCCGCTGCAATGGGAATGTGTGTAGCAGACGAAAAGGAGATTGCTGTTTCAAAAGATGTGTTTTTACAGCTGAAGATGCCGTATTCAATGGTCAGAGGCGAACAGACACAAGTTCAGGCTACTGTGTTTAACTACGGAAGTGAAGACATAACTGTTAGTATTTTAAAGTTATATAACTTGTAGCCGAATTTAAAGATTCGTTACCAGTGTGATGCAACGGCACAAATAGGTGTTTTCTTTTTTGTCTTATGTGGGTTCATCCCACTTTTATTTCCATCATATACATTTTTATATAAATACTGTAGGCCTATATTAATTTGTACACATTGGTTCATAGTCAGTTTTATATGATTTTAATTGTTGTTGTAATCTTTTCTCTATTCATTATCATTATTTACCATCATTTTCTCTTATAATTGATACATATCATATTTTAATGTATTTTTTTCTCTCTCTTTTATGTTAACTCATAACATAATTTTTCAACCAAATAGGTGTTTTCTAATAAAATACATTCCTATAAACGTTTTCGAGGCGAGTAAAAACTGTATGACTTACATTACATTAGGCCTACAAATATAGACTTATTTTATATATTTATAAAATAATAATATTTATTAAACCCTTTTAAACAAATTATTTCTTCTTTTATTAATTTTTTTTAATGAACTCCTAAAGCTCATTACCCTACGTTCAGAAATGAATAAGGGACTTACCTTACTTACCTTACCTTACTTACCTTACCTTACTTACCTTACCTTACTTACCTTACCTTACTTACCTTACCTTACTTACCTTACCTTACTTACCTTACCTTACTTACCTTACCTTACTTACCTTACCTTACTTACCTTACCTTACTTACCTTACCTTACTTACCTTACCTTACTTACCTTACCTTACTTACCTTACCTTACTTACCTTACCTTACCTTACTTACCTTACCTTACTTACCTTACCTTACTTACCTTACCTTACTTACCTTACCTTACTTACCTTACCTTACTTACCTTACCTTACTTACCTTACCTTACTTACCTTACCTTACTTACCTTACCTTACTTACCTTACCTTACTTACCTTACCTTACTTACCTTACCTTACTTACCTTACCTTACTTACCTTACCTTACTTACCTTACCTTACTTACCTTACCTTACTTACCTTACCTTACTTACCTTACCTTACTTACCTTACCTTACTTACCTTACCTTACTTACCTTACCTTACTTACCTTACCTTACTTACCTTACCTTACTTACCTTACCTTACTTACCTTACCTTACTTACCTTACCTTACCTTACTTACCTTACTTACCTTACCTTACTTACCTTACCTTACTTACCTTACCTTACTTACCTTACCTTACTTACCTTATTATTTGAAGGCAAATGTGTATATGTATGGTGCCGGGAACTTTTGCTACGAAAGTCTTTCTGAAGAAAGGGGACCTAAGAACAAGTTGACTATACAAAAGAACGACCAAAAAACCACATATTTCAACATTACGCCATTTAATGTTGGCAGCCATGAAATTGAAATCGAAGTTTTCTCCTCTTCCGGAATTGACGGAATCCGGAAACAAATTTTGGTTGTGGTAAGTTGCTTATATTCAAATTATATAATGCATTGCTGTACTATATATATAGAGTACAGGAAATAGATATACTGAAAAATGAACACACATTTGTTGTGAATATGTATGATCAGGGAAAAGTTAAATTAATTTAACTCTAACCTGGTATGATACTGTATATAAACTTTTTAACATGACAGCCTGAAGGAGTTGAAAGGTACCATTCTAAAGTATTGTTGATCGATCCTACTGGGTCACGTGCAAATGAAGCAGAAGCTGGAGAGGTAGAAGAACCTGATCAACCGTTGGATAACGAATTCCAAATTATAGAAAGTTAGTATCTGATGTCATCATTTCCATAAAATGTTTTTACTTTTTTTTTATTAAAAAGTGTTGATCAAAGCTAGGGAATGATTTCATTGCGCAGTTTTTTCACAATCTGAAATTGTCAGATATGTTCGGACCGTCAAAATTCTGTTTGTGAGGGATAGTTTAGGAGTGAATCCATAAGCACAATCCTGTCCTAATTTTGCTGGTCCGGATGTAGCTCAAATTGTGCATGTAAAGCTATTTGGGATTAAACAATTTGAAAATTATTAACTTTAGGCCATGTTTCAAGGTGTTTTTTTTTTTATTTGAGCTCACTATGTCGTAACATTTGTATAATGTAAAGATTAAAATTATATTACATATATCATTCATTATAAAAATAAAAATTTATATTATGTATAGCATTCACTGATTATGAAAATAGTTTACAGAAGGACACCGTCAATATATCAATTATTGACTCAAATGCAATACCAGGAACAGAACAATGTTTCATCACATTATCTGGTAAGTTAATACAGCAAATATATAAAATACGGGGCGCCGTTTAAAACATTCGTCATTATTGGCTTCCAGACGACGTAAGATTAATTATTTTTGTGCTAATCGACATAATGCAAAAAGGAAACGCAAAGAATTTGATTTTAAATGGTAGATTTGTGTATAAAGTTGTTATGAATATGTGTTATAAAATATAAACCTTTGCAACAGTTTCTTTCATCATCGTCTTTCCACGGCGACAGGATGAAGAATGAGGTTGGACAAGTACTACTTTATTCAGAAAGATGCAGCGGGTCCTTAGTGCACACGAGCCAAATATAAATACACTAGACCTCCCGTTTGAAGTCCTTATCCGGTAAGACTTCCTGCCAACCATCAGAACAATGATGCGGAGTCCTTGCATTGCCTCAACTTCTTGGCAATTCGAGTATTGTTGTCATTAAGACCTAACATTACTGTACTACCGTATGTTATATTACAGGTATGATGACACCTACTGTTAGTTCAGTAATTGAAGACCTAGACCCTAACGCATTAATCCGTAAGCCAGTCGGAGATGGTGAAACTACAATGATGTTTATGTCTGCTAATGTCTACACAATGTTATACTTGGACAAAACAAATCAAGTCACTGCTCAGATTAAAGCTGACGGCTTTTTGAATGTTGACAAAGGTATGTAATTTTTAATTATTCATTCAACCAGTTTACTTATGTACAATCTATTCACCCAGAAGCCCATGTACGTACGTATCCGCCTGTGTTGCCCTGGAGATATACCTTGCAAGATCTATCAATTCAGTTCTTTTTGTAGAATTGCTTTTATTTTAACCACATTTTCAAGCTAGAGGGTTTTTGGTCGTTATTAAGTGTTTCTGGTAGTGTCGTTCGCGGTCTTCTTTTACAGTTTATGTGAATTTAATAAAGATTATAAGTACCTTACAATAGGTTACGAGAGAATGATCACCTATCAGAGAACGGATGACGGGTCATTTTCAGCGTGGGGAGATCGTAGACCTGGCAGTACTTGGTGGGTATTATTATATCTCTACAGTATATCAAAAAGGAATTACTATCAAGTCGCGTCCATTTTATAAGACATTAAAAGAAAGACACCCATTTATTACATACAATGTCATGTTAAATAACTTACTTTCACGAAACATCTTACACATTTTACAGGTAAAACGACTTTAAGAGGTATAGTTAAAGGTAAGGACCATATTTTTGAATCCAAAGATATTATCAAGATGACAAAAAAATGACTAAACTAGCATATTGTTATTTTTCAATAGGCTGACGGCTTACACAGTTAAAGCTTTCTACAATATGATTGTACTTGGAAGAAGTGTTGACAATAATGTACTATGCAACGCGTTTAAATTTTTTGAAACGAGATACAAGGAATCTGGAAGGGATGCAAACCAGGGCATATTCTACGAAGGAAACTCAGTTGTGTATCGCGACATGGCCGTAAGTGTAAAAAGAATGTAGAAATTTCTACAGATTCTGTATTGTAATGCATTGGGGTAAACATCATTGTCTAGAAAGAGTAAACATTATTCATGCTAATGCTATTTTCCTCTCACTCTTCCACGACCAGTCAGTACATAGGGGAAAAATCCTGAAGAAAGATGCATTACTAATTCCATACAGTATAGTTTGTAGTACTTTAATGTTTTTGTATCGGCTGCCTTATGTACAGTAAGTTTATAAATTACAGAGTTAAATTCATAATAACTTATTATTAATTCTAGGTTGGAATCAGTGGCGAAACGACGATGATGACAGCATTTGTGGTCACAACTTTAGTAAAATACAATCCAGAAAACTTAGAGAATAAACCAGTTGTTTGTCTTGTGGTATGTATCAACCTAACATTAGTATTATCTTCGTTGGGACTGGAGGCACTAGGTCACTTCGAAAGCACAGTTCCATGAACGCAGGTTACGGCCACTACACAGTGTAGACATATACTAGCCAGAAATGTTTAAACAAGTACTTTTCATTTTGTAGAATTATGATGACATACTTGCAAAAACTATTGCGTACCTTGAGGCCAATTTCAATACTTTAGAAACAGTTTACCATCGTACAGTCGTAGCATACGCATTGAATGTGGTAAACAGTCCATTTAAAGATGAAATATGGAACAGAGTGAGAGAAGACGCCTTGTTTGATCCAATTAAGGGCCTACGTCACTTTACTATGCACTTAAAGGCACTGACGGTCGAAGCAACAAGCTATGCGTTGTTGACTGCTGTCCACAGGAATGAGATTACGTATGCAAACGGTATGGTGAATTGGCTGACGGAACACGGAGACTTCAAACGCGGGTACAGTTCTACATCCGTTAGTATTTTGTTTTTGGTTTGTTTGTGTGTGTGTGGGTGCGTGTGTGCGTGTGCAACCTTTCTTTATACTGTACATATTTTGCATCCACTTCTCTTCTATTTTTCTAATGGCAACTTTTGAATTGTAACGACGACCGATGACTTACAAGTTAGGTCATGTCTATTGATGTCAGCGGTCATCGTCTGGACCTAGAAACTAACAATCACGTACCAACTGCGCATGATGGTGAATTGACATAACACTGAAATATTCCTAATATAATAAGAATGTTTTGTTTATATATAGTACACTGCAATTGCCTTCGAAGCACTAGCTACATATTCAAGTAAAGCCTCAACTGTTTCTGTTAATTTGACGTGTGGATTGTCTTCTACATCAACCAGCAAGTACGATGAGATTGTAGAAATTGACGAAATAACCAGTTTACCACAAAAAACAGTGAGTGAAAAAGAATTAAAATTGACAATTTATTTAAAAGAATTACAATACAAGGAGAATAAAGAAATTGACGACAATACGGTTAAAGAAAAAATGAAAGAATTACTTAAGAAAAGAACAAAGCTCGGTCTACACTATCAAACGACAACAAATATGAAGTGCCCATAATATGGATTCTGTACTGCTTTTGTAAATTTTCAATTTTGTATATTTTTTATAGATTCTTAAATTTTGCACCTTTATATTTTTATATTTGTAAATTTTTAGATATTTGTCCTTTTGATGTGGACATTATCATGTTAATATTGTTTTAATGCAGCCTTGTGCTGCGATTACGATATATTGAATAAATGAAATAATGACATGATGATGTCATATCACTATTATATTTAGGCATATCACTACCATAATTATGGGCACATAATACTTTTTTACAGTATTTTAACATGATTATGTGATGATGATTGAATTATATTCATTTTGTTCCTTTAGTGTCCCATTAATGGTTCAGTTGTTATAGAATGTTCGGGAGAAGGTGTTGCACAGGCTCAGGTAATCTAGAATGTTTAAAAATGGTACGCCGTGGTTCAAAATTGTGAGGTTCATAACACATTATTATGAGTTGGCGTTTCATTCGTATTGGTACTGAGGTTTAAGGGGGTTAACATGTTTGCTAACGCCCAGGCAATCTAACTCAGTAGCATGAAAGTCGATGAATAAAATAAACCTCTCATAACCGAAAACCCTTCGACCTCCAGATAAGTAAATGTCCGTTTACGGCCGTTGCATTTACATAATTTGTTATATTTCAATAACATTATTTAAGAATCGGTTGGTTCAGTTTTTCAGTACTAGAATGTGTTCGCTGTTAATAATAATTTAGGTGGCCACTCACAAGATACATTTGACTACTAGCTGCCAAGCCCACACTTCACGTTGGTGCACTATTACAATGATGGAGCCCTAATTAAATCCTGTGACGTTTATGGAAACTAGCCTGACCGTCTGTCTATATATCATGCCTGCCTATTTTTAGAAACTCCCTTATCATACGGCGTTGAGCGTTTGCTTCTTGTTGGAGCCATTTTAATAATATCAGTAAAATTAATGAAAACTGCCGTTGAAGAATAATAAATGAAATTGTGTCTCAAATAAATTGATTACAGGTTCGCTTGAAGTGTACTAAATACGCACAATAAACAAAAAATGATACCATAAACAGTTGTAAAAATCGATGAACGTTTTGATGAAGGTTGAACGATTCCTAGAACAAAGGCTATGATATGGAAAATTGATCGTACTGAGATTCAAAGTAATATATATCCACAAAGTATATATCCACAGTAATATATCCACAGTAATATATCCACAGTAATATATCCACAGTAATATATCCACAAGATTGAAAAGTTTGTACAACTATTGAACGGCTAATTTAACAATGAGGTGTGCTAGTATGCATCTTAGTAACCAATTAAAACACTCTGAATTCCCATTGGTTGCCAATTAGAAATTAGCCTATCCTACATTTTTGTGGCCCGTTGGTCTATAGAAATATATTGTCAATTACTGTGGTTGGAACTTTGATAAAGTGTCTCCCTTGACTAACATTCACTTTTTAATTACCTGTAGAAACAATATACCATTCATCCTAACACTTCTGTTACTCTGAAATCTACCCACATTATATACCACATCCTTAGTTAAAAGAAAGTACTTGTGCTGTGTATAAAATATAATTTATTACTTTAAATTTCCTTATAATAATATTATAAATATATAATAATGTTTAGGTTGAGGTTATTTACAACAGTCAAGCTGATACACCAGGAGAAGAGTGTGCATTTTTTATATTTGCCCAAATGATAGAGTTAGAAGCTGAAGCGGGAGCTGAGAACAAGTTGTATAGACTGGATGTTACTGTTAAGTAAGTTATTTAAGTATAAATCTGAACTTGCATTGTTTACTATACTCTACCAACATTTGCAACCACTTTGAGTCTTTGATTCAACAATTTGCTTTGATGACTGTGTTCCTACATTTACGGATTACCCCAAGTACGGTAGGTGCAACGCATGTGAGTTGACAAATCACGATGCGATGGATTCGCGTCTTGATTGGTCAATTTCTTGCGTTGCCCGTATTCGACGTCTTTACGTCACGCCTGGTGACAACAAGATATAGTCTATAGTTATTGTGTTGTGTATTACTGTACGGGCACCAACGGTCGTTTTTATTTTTGTCCAGTATACGTATGACATGCAACAATGTTTTACCAATATTAAACAGAATTGCCGTCTAAAACCTAGACTATACGTACTGTATACTGTAAAATAAAGAGTAATATATTTTATTTAATAACTATATAATATCTATTACAGTAGGTATCAATTTGAAATGCCTGAAAAAACAGTGATTGTTGAAGTTGGTTTGCTTGCAGGTTTTACTCCAGTAAAAAGCACCTTGGATAATGTAAGGGCATGTAATTTATAAGTTTGTAGGACCTGTCACCCCACTAATAACCCCACTAACCTAATTCCGGATTTGGCACTGATACATAAATTAATAAAACGTATTTATTATTTTAGTTTATCATTTTAATTAGAGTATTTATTTATTTTTCTAGTATATATTTTTAGAGTTTTAGAACTATCAATAACTTTGTTTCATATAGCTTGTTGCATTTGTCAAGTACCCTGTAGAACGCTACGTAACTTCAGACAGAAAGGTTACATTGTATCTTGAAAAAGTAAGTTATTTCTTTTTATATTAATACGCATTCGCATTAGTGAACACTTTAGTAGGCCTAGAATACCAGTGGAAAACCGGCTTTAAGCGCGTCAAACATTCTTTACTTTGTGTAGTTTGTGTGGTCTAAGCCAATCAGAGACCTTCATTTTTATTCAATCAGATTCAAGCTTAAATCGAATTATTGCACGTCTTTTTAGAAGATGTTTTATTTTTACTAACTCTTTGCACTGCTGAGATGATCGCTGCGGATCCTTTCCTTTACGTTACATATTTTGTTTTTAATTTAGAGTTGAACATTGTGCTTTTGTTTGTTTTGTTTTTGTTTGCAGTTGACAACAGAACTAACAACACTACCATTTAATGTTGAGCAAACAAGTGTAACGGTTAATGACCAGTCAGCTAGCATCACAGTTTATGATCACAATTTCCCAGGTAGGACGACTTCCCAGACAAAATTAAACTTAGTATTCTGATCATAATGCATGTATTCATTATTTCAATAGTTATCTAGTTGAAAATAATGTTTGACATTTTTCATACAGAGACAAAATGCACAACATATTACAACCCACGTGACGACGATCAAACTGAGTGGAAGGAAGCGTGTGAGGGCGATGTTTGTGTCTGTACCGCAGGTAACTTCTGTATTTGTTTTCCAACGTTGTCACAAACGGCTCCCCATATTGTTTTTCTAAATTGTACTACCATACGACCATATAATAATCAAACTAACGTAAACCCACTTGATACAATTTAATCATGAATTATAACTGCAGCGTAAAAACCGGTGATAGCCTGCTTACATCAATCATCATCAATCAAACAGGTCTTGTTAATATTTTAATTTTATTTCAAATAGTATTGTTATACAGTATGTAACATTAATTATAAAGTAACATTAATTATAAAGCTACATTCTGTCCGTTTCACAGAATGTACGACCGCGCCGTTTAATTATTTTATATGATTTTCCATACCAACACGGTGCCGTCTTCCGTTTCGTAAAACGGAACAAGTGTAAATGCAGCTGAATTATTATTAATATTACGTCATTATCTTTGTTATTGAATAGGTCCTTGCCCGATGTGTGGAAGATCTAGAAAAAACCGTGCGTCGCGTTTTAAGCTGTATAAAGAGTCTTGTAGTGAACGGAGTGGAATCGATTATGGTAAAAGTGTTTATTTCCATTTCATTATCAAAACGTAGGCACGGGAAGTGGAAAGAGAGGTCAATTAATCACTAGAATGAATTATGGGTGGCCACTGCTTGGTCTCTCCTCTGACCCTTTTTCCAAAAAAGAAACGGGATCCTTTCTTGTTGTCGTTAGGATGAGAATTTTTTAAAATATTCCATTTTGACGAATAATGTTTATCTATGTTTATATATATATGGATGGATTGAAGTGTTCATCCAACTCTTAAAATCTGCACCTTATTCAAGGGCTCAAGCAGGCTATGTCATTCCTCTATCCGAGAATTGTTTGCATTTTTCCTGTTCCGTACTTTCATGTAAACTTTCTTTACACAACACAATTTCTTTTTTTTTAAATCTCCAGTGTTCGAAGTTGCTGTCGAAGCAGTGGATGTGAGAAACGGTTTTATCACCCTCACAGCGACGGTTACCACAAGAATAAAAGAAGGTACCGTATGCTATGTTTACTTCAACAGTAACATTTATAAATATGTTCTAATTATTACTTTAGTTGTGTTTACAAATATATATATATATATATATATATATATAAATCATACTGTAAATTATAGAAACAGTGCTCATATTCGGAACATGATCTCATAATTGCGTCGAGCGTAGCTCATTGGCGAAAGTTCCGTATTTTTTAGAAAAAATGTCTCTGGCTGGATTCGAACCTGCAACCTCTCGCTTACAGGGCGAGTATCATACCACTAGACCACAGAGCCATGTATGGTGTTATCACAGATTATCACCCACCAGATACATCCTCTCATACAACAAACACCCTCACAATCAGTGGAGGCTTAACAAGTCAGAATAAATTCCAACTTTAATTCGCAACGGTTTTTTAAATAATATTGTGTATATGTAAATCAATGATGTTGCGTAGCACTGTGTAAATTATATATAAATCGTACTGTAAATTATAGAAACAGTTCTCATATTCGGAACATGATCTCATAAACGCGTCGAGCATAGCTCATTGGCGAAAGTTCCGTATTTTTTTAGTTGTATGAAAAAATGTCTCTAGCGGGATTCGAACCTGCAACCTCTCGCTTACAGGGCGAGTATCATACCACTAGACCACAGAGCCATGTATGGTATTATCACAGATTTTCACCCACCAGATCTGGTTTGTGAGGGCGTTTGTTGTATGAGAGGATGTATCTGGTGGGTGGAAATCTGTGATAATACTAAAAAAATACGGAACTTTCGCCAATGAGCTATGCTCGACGCGTTTATGAGATCATGTTCCGAATATGAGCACTGTTTCTATAATTTACAGTACGATTTATATATAATTTACACAGTGCTACGCAACATCATTTATATATATATATATATATATATATATATATATATATATATATATATATAAATCAATGATGTTGCGTAGCACTGTGTAAATTATATATAAATCATACTGTAAATTATAGAAACAGTGCTCATATTCGGAACATGATCTCATAATTGCGTCGAGCATAGCTCATTGGCGAAAGTTCCATATTTTTTAGTTGTATGAAAAAATGTCTCTGGCTGGATTCGAACCTGCAACCTCTCGCTTACAGGGCGAGTATCATACCACTAGACCACAGAGCCATGTATGGTATTATCACAGATTTTCACCCCCCAGATACATTCTCTCATACAACAAACGCCCTCACAATCAGTGAAGGCTTAACAAGTCAGAATAAATTCCCACTTTAATTCGCAACGGTTTTTTAAATAATATTGTGTATATGTAAATCAATGATGTTGCGTAGCACTGTGTAAATTATATATAAATCGTACTGTAAATTATAGAAACAGTGCTCATATTCGGAACATGATCTCATAATCGCGTCGAGCATAGCTCATTGGCGAAAGTTCCATATTTTTTAGTTGTATGAAAAAATGTCTCTGGCTGGATTCGAACCTGCAACCTCTCGCTTACAGGGCGAGTATCATACCACTAGACCACAGAGCCATGTATGGTATTATCACAGATTTTCACCCCCCAGATACATTCTCTCATACAACAAACGCCCTCACAATCAGTGAAGGCTTAACAAGTCAGAATAAATTCCCACTTTAATTCGCAACGGTTATTTAGGCGCCTACCCATATTAGCACACCACCGGGAGGGATTTCCTACTTTTAAAAAATAGTACCAAGTTCTTTAAAGTACATTTTTGCTATACTGGACCAACGGCAATGAAAGTATCTTATCTAAGGATACAATCAATATACTACAGGAGGCAGGATTGAAGCCATAATCTTGACCCCATCACTGACCATTACGTCTCAGCCATTGAGAATGTATCGATTTGTTTGTAGGCAAAGATACATTTGAAGAGGCGTCGGCGGTATCGCCTCGCAATTTCATTATAAAGAGTTCGTGTGTAGGTTGTAAAGATTTTCAACTTGGCCACACGTATCTGATAATGGGCAAAGATGGTATTCCCTACAAAGATGGCAACTATACCAAGTAAGCTTTTTTTCATTTTTTAAGCATAAACTTGTATATACAATGATCATTTCAGGAATCACTGAATAAGCAGAATTAATAACTATTCAATTAAAAAATATATTTTTTTTGTAAAACTCGTTTAAAAAATCACCGTTGTTATCAAAAGTAATTGAAAGTGACCATATAACACAACAAAAGAAACATTCGTTGACTAAACTCTATAATTTGCTTCCAATGACGTAGGAAAGTGAGCTAACCGATCATTAACGTCAGTTTGAGTGAGCCATCGCGTTGTGATTGATCAAATTACGTTACGAGATCTTATGATTTCAACGGAAAAGTCCGAATATTGTAAAACGCATCGTTCCATTTTTACAGATTTAAGTACCTACTTGATAGTACTAGCTATATTGAAGAGTGGCCAGGTTCGAATACAAAAAGAGCTAGGCAACTCAATAAATTCAAGAAAGATATGAAAAACGGATGCTTGGTTTGATTAAGCTACTTAAAACTGTCATTGAGTGCCAGATTAAATAATTTATGTTACTTAACATCATATTAATGTTAATACTTAATTTTTTTAACACCGTAACCACCTTTAATTATTATATTATTTTATTTTTTGATAACAAAATTAAAAAATATTTAACGATCAAACTAACATAACAAAAGAAAGAAGAAGAAGTGACTTTTGTGACTATTTTTCGATGTATTTGTAAGTGTTGAAAAAATAATAAACAACGTAGTACTTATAAATAATTAGTAGTATGTAACTTATTACTTATGTAACTTTGGAAATTAAAAAAAGTAAACGGAAATCTAATGAGAGAGAGAATACTCAGAAGGAAGCAGAATCAAAAAGCAATTAAAGCCTATTTTCCACTAGGCGAATTTGTTCGCGCGAATCGGAAGCGTCATGCTATGGGCATGCGTATTCCAGTTTCTGTTTGTCATACTCCCTTCTGCGACGAGAATTTGTCTAGTGGAAAATAGGCTTTAAAGCTCAGGTACAGGCATGAATTTTAAATATAATATTTGGTCAAATTTGTATCAAATTTTTGTAACAGAAATCGAGACGAAAAAACATGAATTTCCCTTAATATGGTCAAATACAAAATTTGGCAAAATTCTTCCATAAAAACCAGGAAGACTTTTTTTCCGTAGTTAGGTAGTTAACCTAATGTAATAACATGTCTGGTGACTCCCTAGACGGTGAAACAAGATGGTGGATATACGGTGGATAATTTTTGCTATAGCATGAAAATAAAAATCTGAAGTTGAATAAAAATATCAGAAATGTAATATTCAAGTTATATTACCTATATTTAGTCATCTGATGACTTTTTTTACCACACCGTTTATTTTTCATAGCTTTTTAAAATGCCTCTCTATTTACAAAATTTGTGTACAAAAGAATAGAGGTTTTACTGTGTAATTTGAACTATCCCCCACTGATAAGAAAGTGCTTATTTTCAACAAGCTCATGTAACACAAATAAAATCCCAAAAATTATGAAACATAGGGGAAACTATAGATCGATAATTATTGGAATGTATGATCAATATAAATCTTTTCCCTGCACCTGGCCTTTAAGCGTGGTTCCCACTAACAATGCAACGCAGCGACGTATCGACGCAAAGTGCTGTATTTCGTAATTACAAGTGGGAACCGACGACGGAACAGCAATGCTGCAAATATCGCAGGTTTGATTTCACGCAGGCGGGGGCAAACACAATTATTGGAATAACGTTACGTTGCTCAGGTTGTGTCGCTAGTGGGAACCAAGCTTTATAGTAAAGATGTATCACGTTGTTTATATGTTTTTTTTTGTTTAGAGGGCAGACAGTACACCCCTGTTTTTCTCACATTCTCTGTATACTAACAACCTTTATTTATATTGTTTTTATTTGCAATCTGCGGATGACAAAACAAAACACATTCGATTCATTTTTAATAATTATGTAGAGATTTCATTCAGCTTTCAAGTCCTGATTAATAATCAATAATTGTTAACATAATTTAATAATTTACAAATTAATTTGATCTTACAGTTTGAAAATAAACTTTCATTTGAAATTGTATCAGAAACATGCGTTGTTTTATTGTGCAAAAGTAGTGAAGAGGTGAAAAAACAAAATGTTAAAATATTTATATAATATATAAATAAAATTTTTTTATGTTATAATGTCAAAAAAATCCAGATAGAATCGATTTATTTAACATGACTTTCCGGTTGGCCCAATTAAACATCTCGTTAGCTTCCTGTATCCGTGTCCTCCTAGTTCTGTAGGCCTACAAATGAAATTAGTTGGGGTTTTTTTTTTGTTTTTTTTGCATTTTAATTTGTTTATCAAAATTACTGTATTGATTATTGTATTATGATGATATCAATTTGTAACCTAATAACTGTTTGAAGAATTTACAGTATAAATATAGTATTCAGATTCAAACTATTCATTAAATAAATAAATTATAATATTTCTATTCTGTTAAACAACAAAAGATACCATATGTTTCAAGTCATACAAAAACAGAAAGACAATTAATGCAGCAACTGTACAACGTCAGGCTCAGCCTGTAGCTACCGTACGATGTTCGTACGTTACCGATGTTTACCAGCTAGGCCTATACAAAACTAAGCCTAGCTATTCTAGTCTTAAAGTCCGTCCACGATTCACCAACAATCACCAACATTCACCACAAGCTACTTAGGTTAGGTAGTGCATTGTTTTTCTCTTTTTATCATAATTTTCCATAAAACGTACATTTAAGACAAGTAATGACCTGATTTAATGTTTTTAAAGTAATATATATGCATTATTTTTTTTTTTTAAGCGTCACAAATTGTAGGGAATGGGTCTTTAAAAAGTATGCAAATTTGTGCGATCGTAATTAGTGGCGCAAGAATAGTAAACTCATCATTTGAATATTCACACATGTGCGCATACTACAACAATTCCACATTCCACATTCAGGCTATTAGACACTGGACTAAATCGAAGGGTCCTAACAAGAATAAAATTCCTGAAAACAGTTTGCCAATTGTTAACTGTTTCACTTTCTTCTGAAAATTTCCCTTTTCTTTTTCTGCTTTAATATTGCCTACTTGAGTTTGTATTAGTTCCTTGTGATATGTTGTTAGATCCGGCCATTGTACAGCACGTAGGCCAAGACACAGGATGGGGCGTCAGCTAATTTGAAGAGTTCAAGTAGAGCATATATTCACGCTACTTAACATTATTTCTTAAAAAAGATGGAGAACTTTTCAGTTAAAATAGTTCCTGGCATTGCTGTCATGCATTTGTTTTATGTTTTTACAAAATTGAAAGCATGTGGATATTTGAAGACACACACTATACTTCACAGATAGACATTGGTACCAATTTGATAAAATAGGTGTTGCGTTATGTGGTGGTGGAGAAGGTACCCTTTTCATTCCTTTCAGGTCCTACTTTAACAAAAA
This sequence comes from Antedon mediterranea, assembly GCF_964355755.1. Taxonomy (NCBI): domain Eukaryota; kingdom Metazoa; phylum Echinodermata; class Crinoidea; order Comatulida; family Antedonidae; genus Antedon; species Antedon mediterranea. Next base: position 30,480,507 of record NC_092673.1, on the reverse strand, counting down.
TTGGGAAATAATGGGATTGACTGTATATCAGACATACCTTGTTTAGATCGAAAAAATGTAAGCTATAATTAACTACCACTTTTTTCTGAGTTTATTTTCAATAAAAAATTACTATCGTGGTCAGGAAAAGACTGGGTAGTGTCCAAACTTTGGCGGTCGGTGTTGCTGTTGATCTACTCTGCTTCTGGTATATAGGCAGGGTGCAGTTTTCAACTTTGGATATCTATGGTACATCCGGGTTCTAAACTATTGATAAGCAAAGAAATATTTCCGTATGGGCACTCCTTACTTTCACTCTATATAAATACATAATCCCATCCCTGGATATTCACAGCAACGACCATTCCTGTTACTTATGCTCAGAATTCGTTGATGTAGTTTGATAGTAGAGATACCGTGATGTTTAAACCGGTACATTTACTTGGGCTACTTGTGGTAGTTCATGTTGTGAATGGGTAAGTTTAATATTATTATTTTCAGTAATTAGTCCTACACTATTTTATTTACACTTAAGCCTACACTTATTTTTTGATTAAAATAAAAATCAGTAGAAATGATTATTATTAAAAAAAGTCTTCGAAATAACCCTAACCCAACTAAAGCTATAGTTCCCACTTGAACCCAACGAAAGGATATGTATGCGTTTTAATACTATTTTCATTTTAGAGTTTAGAGTCTATTTTCGTATTTAGTTTTCATATTTTACCTTGTATTAGGCCTACTGATATTACCTATTCGCCTGTTTCAATGTTTTCTTGAAACTAAATATATAATTTGTTTTTCATTGGCTGTTGTTTTGATAATAATAACTATAATAATACAAGTAGCCTACGTATTGTTATTAATACCAGCATAATGTCTAATTTTCTAGACGGTATTTTATCACTGCGCCTAATGTATTTCGTGCTAATGTTGAGGAAGATGTACTGGTGGCTATTTTCGGTACAAACCAAGCTATAGCTGTAACAGTTAAACTGTTTACGAGTGAAAATAAAGCAATAGCCACCCGAAGCATTCAAGTTGAAGCAGGTAGGCAAATGAATCTGTATGAGGCCTACAGATTATCATCGAAGGTCAACTCCGGATTTAATCTTTTCATTGATAAAGTACAAAATGTAATCGTTTTCATAAATGAAATTTCCAACCTATTGTATTTATCCTAATTTGTACCAATAATGTAGTATTTACACTACAGGCTCTGGTTTTCCTAACGGACCCTTACAATAGGCCCTAATACAATGTTTCTCAAATAAATTGAGTAATGCAACTATTATTATTTCTTTTTACAAGGGGTATGTAGACAATAATACCTGCATAACATATCTATCATGCCTATTTCTGTTTTATCTCGATAAGATTAACATTCAACACTTTGTATCTCTCCTAGGTACACCTAAAATAGTTAATTTTATTGTGGATCCATCCGAACTACCAGCCGATGAAGAAATTCCAACAATACGAGTGCAGGCATTTTCCATCGATCCTGCACTTAAATTTGATAAAACAGTTACTGCGTTGGTGACAACTAAAAATCAGGTTGTGTTTATCCAGACTGACAAACCTATTTATACTCCTGATCAGGAAGGTATGTAGGCTACTGTAGTATGTTAATAACAATGTATTCTAACAAACTGGATATGGTCAAATTAACCGAATCTCTTTATTCAAAGTTAATTTGTTAAATTTACCATTATTGTCAAATCCTGACTTATTTTCTTTTGTAAATAAATTCAATTTAATTCAAAGTAAACATAATCTATAATAACAATGAAACGTAATAATAATGTTTAAAATCATTAAAATAATGTCAATATTTTTGGAACCAAGTCGGCAATGACTTGGTTCCTACTTGGACTCAACCTAAATTCATACTCGCTCTAAATTCATACTCGCCCTAAAATCGTACTCGCAACTCAATTGAGTAGATCAATCACAAGCGAGAGCTTGGATCATTCATCGCTTATGATTGGTAACATTGTTAGCGTTGTTCTTGTGTTATTTCAATTCTAGCTAAAATCAGAGTGATTTCCTTGAATGAGCAACTCAAACCTACCGACAGAATAGTTCGATTAGATATTATCACACCTACCGGCGCCATTATCGAGAGGACTGAAGACATCTCTACAATTACTGGCTATCATACTGAAATATACCAGTTCTCTTCGTACCCGACATTTGGAATTTGGTCTGTTATTGTGTCATACGGCCCAAACGTAAGTGAATAAGAACCGTAGCGCCTCTGTATCATTTACATAGAGAACGCATCTCCTACACGTAATCTGCAATCGCTAGATTTAAAAATAACACAGTAGGCCTAATACACACTGCCTCTATAAAAGTAATTTCAAATATAATATGACTATAAGTGGAATATCTAACTAGATATTTACAAAAAAGTTGGTCGATGTTTCTATAAAAAAAGTGTGATGTGATCATCGTGTCCATATATGGGCAAAACAGCACATCACATACAGTTTGATAGTGTAGACAGAGCTTTATATACAATCCTACTGTACAATGACAATAAGTATACAAAAAAATGTTCATTATTTCTGTAGAATGAATGGAAAAGCAAAATTGAATTTGAACTTCGAGAGTATGGTAGGTAGAAAATAAGTTATTTGTTATAAATCACAATTTCCAACGAACAAACAAAATGAATAACGATTGCATAATGATGTAGAATTTAAAACCTAATTTATTTACAGTTTTGCCAACATTCGAGGTAAACATTGAGGGACAAAAACAGATTCTACCTTCAGATAACATGCTCGTGGCAACAGTTAGAGCAAAGTAAGGAACATGTATTTTCTGCATGCATAGTACATGATTAAAGTACCGTTACTAGATATGTTTACAGTAGATCTATGATGTATTAAGGTATTGGATTTTATACAAGGTTTCTGTCATTTTTAGCTGTTCTCTCTACAATCGTAATAGGCCTACATAAAATGAATACTGTATGTAGATGATTAAAAACAATAATATTGTTTTGTGTAGATATGTTTACAATAAGTACGTGAGAGGTACCGCTGTTGTAAAAATGAGTGTTATAAAAAACGGTGACGTTATAGGTGAATTTGATCCTGTAGCTAAAACTGTGAGTAACTTTGTTTTGCAGACCAGAAATCTTCTTCTTCACCATGGTTGTACAAAGGCCAACTCAGACAGCGTCGAGGCCCGACGATAAAATTATACATTTTTACTGTTCTCGCGACGACCTACCGCTATCTGAAGACGACTCGTCTCAGACAGCACCGACGAGTCAAGACGTTTGGTTGGGCCTCGTCGTACGACGCTGTCTAAGTTGGCCTTGAGTATGTATCAACGATCCTCAATTTCAGAATTCATGGTATTTGTTTACACATGCGCATAATAATCTTAGCTTGGTTCGCACTAATTCAACGACGTTAACTAGACGTAACGTAGTCCTAATAAATTATGTTTTCAATGCTACAAAACGAGATTTTAAAACCAAGATTGCAGTGAATTCTTAGAAAAATGTGAAATGATTTAAAATACAAAATGTTTTTAACACTAACTAAACTTATGAAGTGTTTATTATTGATTAATGATACATTTTACAGTTGAATGTCCAAGGAGCGGCTGCCGTTTCCATAGATCCCGTTCCTAAATATGGCCAACACTGGTTCAGCACATTCAAAGGCGCAACTCTGAAAATAGAAGCTGTGGTTACCGAAAGATCAACTGGAGATCGCGAGAATACAACGATCAGTGGCGCTAAATTTGTTGAACGAGTGTATACATTTAAACACGATCGAACTGTTAGTCACTTCAAGAAAGGTACAACATTTGATATTAAGGTATGCTTTATGTAACCGCTCTACACACAACACAAAAGATTATCGACTTAGGGTTGAGGTGAGCGGGGTTCGAGTTGATTGGGGCGGCGGCACTAGACACACATAGACAGTAGCGTATCCAGTAGGGGGGCCGGGGGGGCCCGGGCCCCCTGATTTCGTTTCCGTCGGCACATCATCGCGGCCGTCGGCAAACAAAGGTGCCGGGTGTCACGAAACCTTGCCAATTTAGTTATACAGAAAACAATTACAAATTACTTCAAGAACTTCTATCGTTATTTTAATTATTTTTTTTTCCTTTTCTTTTAAACATTTATACCTCAGGCTCAAACGAGCATTCATATGAAGTTTCACATTTAACCATTCAATAACATCTAATAAATAAATACTCGTTAACAATAAACACATAAATAAATATCTTACAAGTTCCTTTTACTCCCTCAATTATCTCTAGAGATGGCCTTTACCCCTTTCCTAATACTCAAAACCCAAGTAAATACAATAAACAAATAAATGAATACAACAATAAATAAATAATTACTTCTATTCCAAATACACTCTACCCTAACTCCGCTATATGTATACTTGCATCATCGTTACACTTTACAATATTATTCAATTAATTTCATCATATAAATCTCGAATTACCCTCTTAAATTACTATCCCCATTCCCTATGATCCAATTAATACAACACTTTCTCTATCTCGTCTTATATACTTCGATTATAAATCATTCATCTTGTAATATATTTTAGCCACTAATTTTATCAATTTGTCTTATTTATGTTCGTTTCTTTTCCACATAATTATATAATACTCGTTAATTCATAATTCAGTGTCTATTCCATATTTATAATAACAAAACTTTGTTTCACACTATTTCTTAAATTCGTACCTTATTCTATTCTTTCCCACACATATAATATTCGTTATTTCATAATTCATCTATCTATTCCATATATATATAATTACAATAAGTTGTTTCACAATATTTCTTAAATTCATATACTATTCTATTCTTTTCCACACATATAATATTTGTTATTTCATAATTCATCTATCTATTCCATATATATATAATTACAATAAGTTCACACGTTGATAATGCCATGTAAGTTCCAATCAGGTGACTATTTCACACACCAGTAGCCGTTGTATATAACATTCCACGCATTATTTCTGTAACCGTCCTTCTTTTCTTTAACGTCTTTCTTTAATGTCTCCAATTCAATGGCGTGTCGTACTAGTAGTAAGTTTTTCCTTTCCGTCTCGTTCAATTCCAATATCGTTACTATTCCGTACTCACACAAGTGTTCTGGTTGCCAGAGTCCTTTAGTTATAAATCCAATTAGTCAATCCGTTCTTCAATGTAGCCTACCACTCAATTAACAGTCGTAAAAAAAGACCTCAGATTAGAAATTAAGGAGTTATTTATTACACGACTACAATATCGCTGAAGTGTGCATCAAATATCTATATCTCTTACTTTGTGGTTTTCTTTATTTTCTCCGCTTAGCAACTTATCAATGCAACAATAGTAGTTTGCCACACCCAATCAAGAAATGCAACACTCAGCTTACTCCCAACTCCTTGTTTCAACCTCGCGCCGTTCCCGCACACACTTTATATACCAACCCATCATCCAATAAGAGGCCGCTACGCATGAATGACCCCCTCATACGGTACAATGGAACAAAAATTAAATCACTTGTGACATTTTTCCCCCCACTCAAGAACAATGTATGGGGATATACATTTTCTAACTACATGAACTGCGGCTGAGATAATCCGCACCTACGTTATCGCTACCTTTGATAGCTTCAATTCGGAACCTGTATGGCTGGAGCGCCAGTGCCCAGCGCATTATTCTACCATTCGCTAATTTAGCTTTTTGCATGTAAACAAGGGGTTGATGGTCAGTTTCTAAGGTAAATTCTCGACCATATAGGTATGTTTCAAACTTACGTACACTCCAAATTATTGATAAACATTCCTTCTCCATAATAGAGTACGCTTTTTCCCGGGGTAGTAACTTCTTGCTGGCATAAGCCACAGGGAATTTTTCATTTCCATAATTTTGAAGGAGTACTGCTCCGATTCCCTCGTCACAGGCGTCTGTTCGCAGAATAAACGGTTTACTTAAATCTGGTAGACAAAGAATAGGTTTACTGGTTAGTTTTGACTTAAGTGTTTTGAAGGCATTTTCTTGACTTACCTCCCATCGTATCTTGTTTGGTTCTTGATTCTTTGTTCGATCCGTTAATGGAGACGCAATAGCAGAATAGTGTGGTATGAACCGACGATAATAATTAGTTGTTCCTAGGAATGATCGCAGTTGCTTTTTGGTTTCTGGTCGTTTTGCTTGAACGATGCTTTGAATTTTCTCAGGTCGTGGTTTCAGATGACCCTTCCCAACAACATGGCCCAAAAATTCAATAGATTCGTATCCGATGAAACACTTACTTGGTCTTGCTGTTAAATTAGCTGCTCGTAGACGACGAAATAATTCTTTCAGAATTGTTACATGTTCTTCCCAAGAAGATGTATGTATTAAGATATCATCGATATAATTTATGGTATTTTCCATTCCATGAAGTAATTTCCTCATTATTCTACTAAACGTAGCCGGGGCGTTTACCAAACCAAAGGGCATAACTTTAAATTGGAATAAACCGTTGGGCGTTACAAATGATGTAAGTTGTTTGGAACGTTCATCCATCGGTACCTGCCAATAACCTTTACTAAGATCTAGTTTTGTGAAATAATTATCAGTGGCTAATTTTGTAAATAACTCATCTTGGTCAGGTATTGGTTCTGCATCAAACACGGTGCTTTGGTTCACCTTCCTGAAATCCACACAGAATCTATTTGATCCATCCGGTTTTTTAACCAAAACAATTGGAGAAGCACATGGAGCGCATGATGGTTCAATTACCCCCATGTTTAACATCATACTCACTTCATCTTTCACTGTATCCCGCAATGCGTGTGGTAATGGGTATGGTTTGGTTCGAATAGGCTCATCTGTACGAAGTTTTATGTCATGGTTGCCCAGAGTGGTTTTACCCGGTAAATCTGTGAGAACGTCCCTATAATTTGCAATAAGACGTTTTACCTCTTTTCTACCAATTTCATCACAATCGTCACTAATGTGGACATCGGCGATAGTTTCTTTAGCCTGCAAAGGATGAAGCTGCAAAAGGTTATCATTGGTCATTTGTAAAGCAATTGGAGCATCACTTACCATATCCTCACTTTCGATTACAGAAGTACATGCTACTTCCAGCGCCCCCTGTGAAACATCCGATTGGAACTCAGCTAGCGCAGCTACATATACATCTTGACGTTCATGATATCGTTTAAGAAGATTTGCATGAAATGTTTTTAACTTCCCATTCAGATCTATGCGGTAATCTAAATACCCCATTTTAGCTATGATTGGAAACGGGCCTTTCCACTGAAGTAGAAGTTTGTTTCGGTCAGTTGGAAGTAAAAGCAAAACCTTATCACCTACTTGGAATTCTCGTGCTCGACTTTTCTTGTCGTAATACTTCTTGTATCTCCCTTTTGCTTTTTGTAGATTCTTTTGTGCAACTGCACACGTTTCGTTCAATCGTTCCTTTAAGTCTACAACATATTGATAAGTGGTCTTGGTTTCTGGCGTGTGAACTTCACCTGTCCATAACTCTCTTAAAATGGTCATAGGGCCTCGAAGGTTACGTCCATATAGAAGTTCAAAGGGTGAAAACCCAAGACTCTCTTGTGGAGACTCTCTAATGGCAAATAACAGAGGATCTATATACCTATCCCAGTCGCTGGGTCGTTCCGCACACATCCGTTTTAGCATCTGTTTCAACGTGCCATTAAATCGTTCAACAAGACCATTGCAGGCCGGATGATACGGTGAGGTCATCATTTGCTTAATAGACAGTAGTTTGCATACTTGTTTCATCACCTCTGAAGTGAATTGTGACCCTTGATCCGTCAGCATTTCCTTCGGAATTCCAATTCTAGAAAAGACTTTGACTAAACCTTCCGCAACACGTTCAGCTTCTATACTTGGTAAAGCGATGGCTTCCGGGTACCTGGTAGCAAAATCTATTATAGTTAGAATGTATCTATTTCTATTTTTAGAGATAGGATGAATTGGACCAACGATATCGACAGCTATGCGTTCAAATGGTGCTTCGATTAAAGGCATATTACCTAAAGGAACTTTGGTTACTCTACCTTTTTGAACGGTCCTTTGACAGATATCACAAGAACGGCAATATCTGGTAATGTCGGCGGTTATCCCTGGCCAATGGAAGTTCGTTAATACTTTGTCGGTGGTTTTCTTGGCACCTTGATGGCCGCCTAATAATGATTCGTGCGCCTGTCGCATTACTTGATGTCGCAAAGACTTTGGGACAACGAGTTGAGTAAATATATTCCCATGTTCAACTGACGGAGAGCTGAATTGCCTATACAAAAGATTATTTTTATAGAAGAAATGAGAAGTTGCGTTACTTTTACTTACGCGAACACCTTCATTTTCTGCCAGTTCTTTCGCTTTTCGGAGTGTCACATCTGTATTTTGTGCGTTCCTTAAATTCTCAACGGTAATGACTTGATCGACTGCTTCTAGAGTTTTGAGTGATTTAAATGGTTTTGATTGTGTTATAGCTTGTGCCCGAGTAGTGACTGCACATGCTGGGACGTTTCGTCCTGTCCACGTTTTGTCGGGATCATCCGGAGACCGAACACCTTCTATATTTCCTAATATAAGATCAAAAATTGGATTATCCATACATAACGCTTGAGTCATACCTGTAAAATAAGGAGTATTTACTTGTATTGTAGCGAGCGGCAGCCTTCTCACAGTACCGTCAATTAACACACATGTTTTCACGTTACCAGTAAATTGATCTGGGGATACATAACACTGTTTTATGACAACGCCACTGCAACCACTATCCCGTAAGACTGTTACCTTGTGTTGCCCAACCAATCCAGGAGAAACGGGCATACTTCCTGGACCAGATCCCTTCAACGCTGCACTCATGATAGGAAGAAGATTACCACATTTTAAAGTTACATAACTAGATTTGTTATCCATACAACACCTATTCAATTTATGAGGGTTTGAACTAATTATCATACCTCCACAATTTTCCGGGGTTTGGAAAGGATTAGGGTTAACTGTACCATTGGATTGTTCCTGCTGTAAAATTAAAGACTTGGGTTCCTCATGAGGAGGACCAGTATATGGGTTACGTAATCCAGCACATTTATCTACATCTTGTCTACAATTTTTTGCCAAGTGACCCTTCCTATGACATCTAAAACATGTAAGGCCGGTGTTTGGTTTAAAAGCAGTTGTGGCCCGACAATTTCTTGCTAAATGTCCTACCCGATGACAGAGAAAACAAGTAATGGGATTTGACCTAACTTGGGGATTATTAATGATGGGTACCGGTTCTTGGGTTACCTGTCTATGAGTGGTGGTAGGCAATCTTTTTGCTGCTATTATATTTCCGAACATACCTCCTCGTGCTTCTAGGTACTGCTCAGCAATATCAGCCATTTCACCGATAGTTTTTGGCTGACGTTCCCGAAGAAATAACGCTAACTCTCGACCACATCCATCAGTAAACTGCTCTCTCAATAGAAGGTCTTTCAGTCCATCATATGATTGTGCTGCTTCTGCCAATTCAATCCACCTGGTAAGATAATTTTCTATCCTTGCTGCGAACTGATGACCACTTTCTCCTGTCTCTGGTTTCGCCAATCGAAGTTTATTTCGGAACCCATCTGCCGTTAACTGAAATCTTTTCAGAAGTGCTGTTTTCAATGTCCGGTAATTATCTGCATCCTCTGTGGAAAGTCTAGAATACACTTCGAGAGATTTTCCCGTTAGTAAAGCACTTAAATTTATAGCCCAGTATTCAATACTCCATCCCTGACTAACTGCATATCTTTCATATCGTTTCAAATAGGAATCCAGGTCATCCTTTCCTTCATTGAAAGCGGGCAACTTGGGAGTTCGAGCATTTATCTTATTGGTGTTTGGGTCGCATGTTTTAACTCGAAGAGTGTCCCCTCCCTCTAATTTAACCTTTTCTAACATTAACTGCATTTCTAATATCTGTTGGTCATTTCTGCGCAATTCTAATTGGTGAGCCCTCCCCTCTCTTTCCTCCTTCTGCTTTTCTTTCTTTTCAAATTCCTCACTTTTCTCTCTCTCACTGACAAACTCTCGCAATTCCATGCCACTATAACCCAACGCCTTACCAGCCTCGACGAGTCTTTCAAGATCCATGATGCACACTGTAGCCTTATCGTTTTCAATATCTGTAATAAGAACACTAAAATACTGTTATTTTTTTCTGTATATTTTTTTTTTTAAGATTGGCACTTTCCCGGACGAGCCCCCATAAATGTCACGAAACCTTGCCAATTTAGTTATACAGAAAACAATTACAAATTACTTCAAGAACTTCTATCGTCATTTTAATTATTTTTTTTTCCTTTTCTTTTAAACATTTATACCTCAGGCTCAAACGAGCATTCATATGAAGTTTCACATTTAACCATTCAATAACATCTAATAAATAAATACTCGTTAACAATAAACACATAAATAAATATCTTACAAGTTCCTTTTACTCCCTCAATTATCTCTAGAGATGGCCTTTACCCCTTTCCTAATACTCAAAACCCAAGTAAATACAATAAACAAATAAATGAATACAACAATAAATAAATAATTACTTCTATTCCAAATACACTCTACCCTAACTCCGCTATATGTATACTTGCATCATCGTTACACTTTACAATATTATTCAATTAATTTCATCATATAAATCTCGAATTACCCTCTTAAATTACTATCCCCATTCCCTATGATCCAATTAATACAACACTTTCTCTATCTCGTCTTATATACTTCGATTATAAATCATTCATCTTGTAATATATTTTAGCCACTAATCTATATATAAATTTACGTAAGGGCAAAATTCGGTAAATCGCGCCTTACTTCTAGAATTTTTACTCGATGGTATATAAAGTTGGTTCGTACTTTCGGTACTGATTTTAACCACCTGATGTAACCCTGTTTACTAATTAAATTAAGTTAGATAATTAGTTATTGACGATTAAAACGAATTTAGGTTCAACGATTTGCCCCAAATAGGGGTGTTTTCCGATCGTGGTATACACTGTCTAATGAATGTCCATCTTGAAAAATACCCGCCACAAAAATGCGAGGAGGCTTCGCATTTTCCTATCTCCTCCTACGATAATTGTTTTTAATAGCTGAAAACCGGTTGAACAGTTCGAGTACAGCATCATAATGTTGAAGACAGGCCGATTTTCTTTAAAAAATACTATTTTGATACATTTAATATACGTTTTTACAAATGTATTGATTTGTGATGAATGAAACATTCCAAATTATTTGGTTTAACCATACAGGTATAAATTTAGATTTATGGGCCCCCTTGGAGAATAAACATAATAGTATTGCAATGCTGTACAATACTGTTAAGGTATTAACCACTTTTGATCGCAATTTGAATCGCAAATTTCTTACTGTGAGTGTCGGTACTGTTAGATGTAATATAAAAATATATACAAATAAACTTTATTACTGTGAGTGTGGGTAGGCCCTACTGTTAGATTATAAACATATAATTTACAAATAAACATTCCAAATTATTTGGTTTAACCATAGAGGTATAGATTTAGATTTATGGGCCCCCTTGGAAAATAAACATAAATAGTATTGCAATGCTGTACAATACTGTTAAGGTATTAACCACTTTTGATCGCAATTTGAATCGCAAATTTCTTACTGTGAGTGTTGGTACTGTTAGATGTAATATAAAAATATATACAAATAAACTTTATTACTGTGAGTGTGGGTAGGCCCTACTGTTAGATTATAAACATATAATATACAAATAAATAAACGTTAATATTACTGACAGTTGCTTCTCAAAGTTTGTATTAATTAATAATTTAAAAATATATAAACGTCGTAGTGGTGTATCGTTACATGTACTTTACTATTTCAATCGACTATGACAGTGAGAGTTTTAACAAAGTACCGTATTAAATCGTAAATGTTTTACTGTATTTAGTGGTATATTATTTATAGGCCTATAAAACATTAAAAACAATATTTCGTTACTGAGTGGATAAGAATATATTTTAAAATGTTTCCTCTTTGTACCTATCTTCTTCCTCCATCCCTCAACCCTTAATGTTACATACAAAACACAAATTGGGTTTGTTATGAGTCCAAATAAAAAATTTTGACTCATTTTGTTTCTCTCTCGGAAGTAATTCTCAGGGTGCTAATTTTGGTTGATTACATAAATCATTGTGTATATTTATTCGTTTCTGTAAACGATAATGTATTATAGTCCTGCGGTACGTACATTTGAAATCTCCATTTTTTTTCTCGCTGGAAATACTGTGTACTCGAGAACCATCTGTGGGCACGACCTAGATGGTACGCGAGCGAAGCGAGCGTGCCATCTAGTTTTATCAATTTGTCTTATTTATGTTCGTTTCTTTTCCACATAATTATATAATACTCGTTAATTCATAATTCAGTGTCTATTCCATATTTATAATAACAAAACTTTGTTTCACACTATTTCTTAAATTCGTACCTTATTCTATTCTTTCCCACACATATAATATTCGTTATTTCATAATTCATCTATCTATTCCATATATATATAATTACAATAAGTTGTTTCACAATATTTCTTAAATTCATATACTATTCTATTCTTTTCCACACATATAATATTTGTTATTTCATAATTCATCTATCTATTCCATATATATATAATTACAATAAGTTCACACGTTGATAATGCCATGTAAGTTCCAATCAGGTGACTATTTCACACACCAGTAGCCGTTGTATATAACATTCCACGCATTATTTCTGTAACCGTCCTTCTTTTCTTTAACGTCTTTCTTTAATGTCTCCAATTCAATGGCGTGTCGTACTAGTAGTAAGTTTTTCCTTTCCGTCTCGTTCAATTCCAATATCGTTACTATTCCGTACTCACACAAGTGTTCTGGTTGCCAGAGTCCTTTAGTTATAAATCCAATTAGTCAATCCGTTCTTCAATGTAGCCTACCACTCAATTAACAGTCGTAAAAAGAGACCTCAGATTAGAAATTAAGGAGTTATTTATTACACGACTACAATATCGCTGAAGTGTGCATCAAATATCTATATCTCTTACTTTGTGGTTTTCTTTATTTTCTCCGCTTAGCAACTTATCAATGCAACAATAGTAGTTTGCCACACCCAATCAAGAAATGCAACACTCAGCTTACTCCCAACTCCTTGTTTTCAACCTCGCGCCGTTCCCGCACACACTTTATATACCAACCCATCATCCAATAAGAGGCCGCTACGCATGAATGACCCCCTCATACGGTACAATGGAACAAAAATTAAATCACTTGTGACACCGGGGAAAAAAATAAACTATTTATTCTGACAATAATTGAACTGTAAACATAATTCTTTTGAGTGTTTGTTTATTTACATATCATATCATCATTGATCCCTTCAGATCAACTATTTTTTATTTTCATTACATCTAACGAAACACGTAAAAAATGTGTAGCACGTACGTACGGCCGTACGCGGTAGATTGTTTACTCAAAAGTCTTTGACCTACCCTATTCAACCTTGTTTTGGCAGTCTAGTTATGAGCCCGTAGCATCCTAGTATATGTTCCGTTTAGAGTGTTTTCAAGTTTCTTAGTTAGGGTCCATGTCGATGACCCGTAGAGAAGGACAGACTCGACTGTGGTCTTGAAGAAATTTTTCTTCATTAATTTTTCGTTCTTAACGTTTCGTGGCAAGATCACCTCTCCAACGCTCAGCTATATGGGAATCTTCGCAAGATCACCGATGTTATCAAAGAAAGAAGAGTCCGCTTTGTTGGACACTCTTTCCGCAACAAAAGTGAACTGATAAGCGAACTTATGCTCTGAATGCCATCACATGGGACAAGAAGACCAGGCAGGCCCCCAAAATCATTCATTGACCAACTAGTTGCGGACTCCCGACCATACAATTGAAGAGCTACCAGGAGCAATGATGAACAGAGACGGCTGGAAAGAAGTAGTCAAAAGGATCCGAGCAAGCTCGACGCAGTAGTAGTAGTAGTAGTTATGAGCCTCTCATGACCTGGGATTTGTTGTATGTCTTCCTACGCTAAGAGATTATATAGTTCCACATGCCATGTGCTTTTTTGTCTAAGATATATTTATTATAAGTGCCAAAAACCCGATATGAGGCCTTTATTATTCAAAATTTTTAAAGAAAAAGCACATATACCATAAAAAATATCCATGTATTTCATTTTTGGAACAGAATATTCCTTGAGGCTCAACTACAAAACCACCATTTTGTGATATGATGTCATCGTAAGCCAATCAAAGCTGAGCTTTCTCGCGATTGGCATTGCTCACGGTTGAATGATTTAGGATTCTAGCTGATTTGATTGGTGGATGCGAATCACCCGCAGCGGAATGTTTTCTCTCGTGCGTGTACCATGAATCTCTCTGATTGTTACTACACAAAGTTTAGAGCAATGAATTTGTCCGAATTCCGTTAAGTAAACAACTTTATATATTTTATAAGCATTTAATAACATGTTTTATTGATATTTCCAATGGTGATATATAAAATAAATTACTAAAAAACGTAATTATTTGTAATTATTTTAACCAAAAATGGCGTAGTTAATAGAATTGTCGACTGAGGCCGCAAATTGTTTTACTTCTTTCGTGGCTAAAAACGATCATTTTCGGCGATGTTTTAGACCCTATATTTCGAAAACTACAAATCAGATTTTCCTAATTCTTTATTGTAATATGAATACAACATACTAACAGATAATGTTGGTTTGGTTTTAATTTTGCATCGTTATCCTATATAAGACAATATGACTATGTAATCCTAGAACATATATTGATCAGAGACGTCGTGTATGTACAGATAATGACACCAATTTTGTCGGCAAATTGGCAATTCCCGGCCCCCCCCCCCCCCCAACTTCAAAATCCTGGATACGCCACTGCACATAGATAATAAATAAAAGAGTACACAATAGTTGGCTTATAGTAGATGTGTTATTATTCTAAATCGTAATACAAATTATACAATATGCGACTTATAATTAAGTATGCTTAAAGATTTAGATAACAAGTCAAACTTAAGTTTGTTGACAACTGGCAGTGGTCGAGCTTGTCCCCTTTTTGGTGTGGTAAACCCGTTCGAAGTTTGATGCTTATACACTCCACCGATTCCCTCGTCTGGCTGTGGACTTTACACACAGAATCCAACTTGGGCAATCTTCCCTCAACCTGAATTTGTTGAGCAAGGCCTATTTCCTTATTTGGAGTTTGATCAGCTAATAGTTTATCCTTAAAATAATTAGCTCATACTTAAAGTATGTTGGTCAGTACTTTCTTTGTTTGTAAGGAAGTAGGAATGTGTAAATGTTGCAATTTCCTTGGACTGGCACACTTTTGTGGCCTGGGTTACCCTTCATCTTCTTTGACTGGCACACTTTTGTAGCCTGGGTTACCCTTCATCTTCTTTGACTGGCACACTTTTGTGGCCTGGGTTACCCTTCATCTTCTTTGACTGGCACACTTTTGTGGCCTGGGTTACCCTTCATCTTCTTTGACTGGCACACTTTTGTGGCCTGGGTTACCCTTCATCTTCTTAGACTGGCCTACTTTCGTAGCCTGGGTTACACTTAGATTTAATTTTTTTTTCAACAAGTATCACAACTGTGTGTAGGAGAATACTTAGATAACTGCCGAAAAGAGAGTGTAATTTTAACATTTTGATTTTTTTAAGTTAAAAGTTATTTTCTGACTTGTATTACAACATTGTTTAATTTATTTGGAATTCTGCTCTGTTAAAGATAAAATTGAAAATGCATTGCTATTTCATAAGTAAATAAGATATTGCTAAACCAAAATTTGTTGATGAAATTGCTAATACATATGATTAGAGGTAGAAGGTTACAACAGTTGGCGTCCGGCATCCCTTTATGTGTTCTTATTTGGCGTCAAGAATTATAAAAATGCTTATTGAAAACCAACCGTTTTGGCTGGAAATGGAATGTTTTAATATCACTTAGTTCTCCACTCTTAGATTGATTTATTCCACTCTGATGGGTCTCCGGGAGCACAAGTCCTGACGGAAATTGAGGCTTATGGCACTAATGAGAACGGAATTAAAGGCAAGCTTATAGGCTCTGAAGACTTTCTACTGGAAAGGACAAGTAATGACCTAGGCCAAGTAGATTTCCGGGTTGACGTTAATCAAGACACTGCATCCATTTCGATCACTGTAAGTTTCCAATATTATACTAAAGCTCAAACTAGTTTTACAAAGAAAGTGTGATGTGCCCAAATATGGTAGTAATATGTTCAAATATGGGCACATCACATTTTTTGTCACATAAAGTTTAATAGTGTTGATAGATCTTTAGTTTGCCTTTACATTTCTTCAAATACTAGTGAAAAAATAAGTTGGAATTGAAATGGTGTTGTTTTGTTTATGTTAGATTATAACTTTAGACGACGACTTTCCTGAAGCAGCAAATGGATTTTATGAGTTCACCGTTGAACCAATTCACAGTGCAACTGGTGCTTACTTACAGATAAGAGTGCCTCCTGGTGAGATTCCGGTAGGTTGACGATTCTTATCATTATACTGTCTATTTCTCAAAGCTGTCTGTAGTGTTCGATTTCATATTTCCTAACTTAAATAATGTTGAGTATAAGTAAATATATGAGTAATGAAGAAGAAACAGAAAATCTAGAGCAGAGAGGCAGAATGTAACGTCCTGGCGTGATTCATAACTTTATATTAATTTTATATTTATATTTATTTAATTCCCACCGATTTCTTCATCTTAACCGTTTCCTCATCTTAACGGTTTAAAAAAATAGTTATTTTCCAGTATATCACCGAGCGGTTTTGAGCTTATCTATGTCTGTAAATTTGTATATATTATTCTGGTGTTTTTGTCCGAAACAAACTATTAAAGGAATAAAGAAATAATGACAAATAATATTTTATCTATTTGTACTTCATTTTAGGAAACACAAAACTATGATGTAGAAGTAGTCAAGTCTGGAACAGCTCCTGTAGTTGGTTTGAACCATATTGTAAGTTTAATATTAATTCAGTTTATATAGACTGACATTTTTAAATAGTTACACAGTTTCATTTCAAATGTATTTTAGCAAAATAAAGAAAATTAAATGTAAAAAGGTTAGCCTACCTATCTTCTATCTTTATCTACGTACAAATCATTTAAATTTGCATTTTTTTTTTACTTGACCGGCCTCGTAAACGTTTAAATATTTTTCAGTCTTTTACTAAACTCTGTCGGCCTATAAAGTTAGCTTTTATGGATTTGCCGTCTGTTTTGTCAATTTCAATTCCTTTGTAAAAGTTGTTATGATTATGAGTAGGCCTACAGTATTCTAACGGTAATTTGTTTTACCGTCGACGTACGTTGTCGCCTGAACCAACCACACAAACTGAGTGAAGAAGCACTACTCCCAATTTCACCTAACTTGTTCCTGATCTACTATCATCTCTTTCAATCTGTAATTAGGTGGTAGTTAGAGGTAAAATTGTAGAGCATTCTTCAGATCTTGATTCCGAGCTTGGAGCAACGAGAACTCTTCGTATCGACATAACAAAAGATATGGCGCCAAGTGCCAGACTGATCATATATGCCTTTGTTAATGATAGAGTTGTGTCTGACTCGATATTATTGGATATTGTGAAGGAATGTAAATCCCAGGTGAGCTCTTTATATTTTAACTTTCTATACTTTTTCAGTATTAGCATGACAAAATATAATGCACAAACAAATAATAAATTATATATATATAGGAAAAATGAAATTAACCAATTTCACTCTTCTCTGATAAAACGATTTTTGTTTTGAAATTAGGGAGAAAATGACATTCTCCAGAAGATTCGAGCTAGGAAACCACATGAAACTACCAATACAATCTAATACACTATTTTACAATTTTCAGTTGATTGTTAATGTAAATGATCCCACTCTTTCACCAAGTGCAGAGACAATGTTAACACTTATTGGCCCACCTCAGAGTAGAGTAGCACTGTTAGCTGTTGACGAAGCTGTCTATTTCCTTAAGGACTTCCACCGTTTAACAAGAAAAAAGGTTTGAAACAGTATTAAGTATACCTTACCGAAATAATAGACTGTTACAAAACACTATTCTATATTAGTGTGGTGTTGTTATTAAATCGTTGTTCATTTTTTTTTTATTCTTGCTATGTGAAAGCTAACAAAGATTGGTTTGTGAATATCTGCAGGTAAATGTGTCACACTCTATTGAGTAAGAGTTTTCAGTGAACGCTTTACAAATATTAATTTAGTATTCAGACAACGGACTTTTCAATTGTAGATGTTCCAGCGAATGGAGACGCTTGATCTAGGTTGTGGACCAGGCGGCGGAGCAAATAGCAGGGAAGTATTCGAGAACGCGGGCTTGATTGCCATGACAGATGCTAAATTGTATGGAGACTTCCATGTAACCGATGTTAGAGAAGGTTTGTAACAATGCTTTTACCACACACTTTGTGGAAAATGGAATTCACTTCCTTTTTTTTAAAGGAAATTTAAAAAGAAGTATGATCAACTTTTAAAAATAGACTATAAAATCTCATAAATTGTTAAATGAATTTATAACGATGATGATAATGTTTATGACAATAATAGTAATAATGTGATATAAACAAAAAGTCCTTTACAAGCTTAATTTGTTTAGTTAAATTTTTTAAATGCAAAATTATTTATAATTTAGGCTACGGATGCCCATCGCTGTCACAACGACGCCGAAAACGAGCATCTGATGGTGAGTGTTGTACAAATCTATAGGACCTCTTCACGTTTATTTCCAAACGAGTAATCGTAAATAATTAACAATGTTAATAATAATCTAGTCTAGGTCTTTTCCAAATATCTGAATGAATAGTTGTACGTTTTATTTTAAGACAATCAACAATCGTGCTTTGATGAGTATAAATTAAACGAAGAGTTATGTTCAGCTTGTGAAGCCGGTTTTGTAAAAATTCCTAAGAAGACATGCGCACAACGAATCAAGAAATTTGGGAAAAGAAAGGGTATAACCGTTCCAGAAGAAATTGGAGATCCGCCAAATTTACATCTTCTTGACCCCGTGATTGTAGTATTCTACAACTGTTGTGCTAGTAAAGAAGAGGAAAGAAATGCAATTGCTGGTCGAGTTGGTGGCGATGATGAGATAGAGATCGATGAGAGTTCAGACGTCGGTGTCAGAAGTAATTTCCCAGAAACTTGGATTTTTGAAGAATATGATATTCCGTAAGTAGTTTATTAGAGATAACCAATCCACACTAACTGAGCGCACCATTGCAATCTTTACCTGTACTCCGTGAGAATGATGCTTCAACTATTCAACATTTCTGGTTTCTGTTTCTAGTGATAGCGGTCAGACAGACGTTCCATTCTCCGTACCTGACAGTATTACCAACTGGATTGTACAGGCTTCATCAGTGTCCGCTGCTATGGGAATGTGTGTAGCAGACGAAAAAGAGATAGAGGTTTCAAAAGATGTATTTTTACAGCTGAAGATTCCTTATTCAGTTGTTAAAGGAGAACAGACACAAGTGAAAGCGACACTCTTTAATTACGGATCTAAAGAAATTCAGGTAGGATAGGCCTAGGTTTACACCATTTTGTATTACATACAGCCATTAATTGTTTTAAGGCATAGTAGATATATTATTTCCTGGTATCAGAAACGTCAACATGTTCACGTTTGCATCTCGAAAAAAGCTTAACATTCCTGACTAGCATTTATTGCACGTACGCATGGAGTGGTTTTATGCTTATGGTATCAATGATGTTTTTTTTTTTAATTTGTAGGCTAATGTTTACATGTATGGTACAGAAAATGTGTGTTCGAACAGTCTTCCGGGAATAAAAGGGCCTAAACATCGATTGACCGTACAACCAAATGATGCCAGCACCACGTTCTTTAATATCATACCAATAAAAGAAGGTTTATTTCCTATAGACGTTAAATCATTTACAAGCGATGGCAATGATGGTATTAGAAAATTTATTCGGGTTGTTGTAAGTACAATGATTATAAAACAAGCGCTGTCGTGTAAATATAGTTTTGTAAATTTGCGTATTTGTATGCGGTTTCAGTAAAGATTTTTTTCTCTCTTCTGTGTCTATCATTGTATCTATCAATCATTGAGCATTTAAGCAAATATTTCGTTTCTACTCTTTAATGTGACGTATCAGAATTGCTTCATAACAACTATCGAACAACATCTATTCTAACAAGAAACAGCGACAAAAACAGTTAGGCACATCAAATAACTAAATGCAATAAAGATTATTTAAATCATGTACTGTCATTGGGGGTAAAAGTGCTCGCACAATATAACGTACAATGTAAGATCTTTGTTAAATTGTGTGGCGAGCCTTCAGTGCAACTCCAATCACTTTCATTTCATTTATTGTTTCAAATAGTACAGTACATACATTATGATATTATGAGATCACAAATAAGATAGTTTAACAAGAAAATTTTAATCATGTATTTTACCGCCATTTTTCATTTTTACAATTTAATTAACATCGTATCTAAAATTTTAATGAAAACAAATATGGTTAATACTGAATTCAAGCATCTTATTATGTAAATATACCTGTATTTTAACTACTTTAAACACTTACTTTTAATTGTCACAAATGTACTTATACGTATATAATATATTCACCAATGAGAATTTAAATAAACGTGAGATGAACTCACACAAGACAAAAAAAACATACATTATGATATTTTTAGAGTATACTTTCCAAAGTACATTACATTACATGATATAAAATAAAGTAAATAAATATAAATGCACTAACTTAAATAAAAAAATTTTATATAACAAAATAAAAAATGATGATTATTTGCATCATATCAAAACTGTCACTATCAAAACTATCAAACTATTGCATAATTCCAGATTCTTCTAGTACAAGTATCAAATGTTAAGCTCTGTCTACACTATCAAAATGTATGTGACAAAAAGAGTGATGTGCCCATAATATGGACATGATGATGTCATATCAATAATATATTTGGGCATACTACTACCATATTTGGTCACATCATACTTTTTTGATAGTGTAGACAGAGCTTAAGGAAATATTCTACCAATCTTCGCACGTGCGTGTGAATTTACCTAATAGGAATAATGCCTATGCATAAATACACTTTTTTCTATTCTATGTTTATAATGTCTATTAAAGGCTCGCGCCATACAGAAACAAAGAGTGGTGTAAACGCTGTTTATGTCCTAATTAGTTCCTCTCCTTACTTTAGGCAGAAGGGGTTGAACGATACAACACTGTAACAATTCTCATCGATCCAGCTGGCGAACGAAAGGGTGTTGCGGAAGAAGGAGAAAATGAAGAGGAAGACCAGCCGTTAGAAAACGAATTAAATTTAGAACCAGCTAGTAACTATCTTTTATAACTGTATTTTATTTAAACTTGAAAGTAGGCTCTGAATTATTAAAATGATTGACGCGGAACATGATGATTTGGAATTCGGCGCTCAAACTAATGCCATGAATTGAACGAAAACAATTCGTCAATTGCTTCTTTTAATTGAAGGCATTGATGCCTGGGTACTCAGATCTTGTCGTTCTTTTCTATTTAGTTAGTTAGTTCCAGTCAACATTTTTAAGCTTGGTTTTCTTATTATATTATGATTTCTATTCAATGGGCTTGCTTCGCCTACAATGCTAAATTGTAATGCCAATTTACATTAATGTATTTATTTCGATAGCTTTCGATGATGATGAAGAAAATAAGCAGACCAATATCATTGATATACAACTAGCCGATGTAAATGCTATACCAGGCACTGAGAAATGCTTCATTACATTTTTTGGTAAGGATTACTTATTATGTTCTATTTACACGACATTTTTAAAATATAGGTCTGCATTTTATAAAAAAAAAATGGCCTGTTTGCTAAAAGAAATACTACTTTATTCATGATCATGTTATTACGATGTCACAATATCAACATCGTAGTATTGTTTTAAATGTTATACTTTTTTGTGTAGGTGATTTGATGTCACCGTCTGTGAGTGCAATCATCGATGGGTTTGATCCATTTTCACTGTTTGAAACGCCAAATGGATGTGGTGAACAGACCATGAAGCGAATGTCGGCGAACGTATATACCATGGTATACTTGTCACAGACAGACCGTGTAACGTCCGAAGTTGAAGAGCGTGGCTTTGCACTTATTAAACAAAGTAAATTTCTATTGTAAAAATAAATTATTTTCAAGGCTGCAAAAAATACAGTATTCAATGAAGGCAATCTATATCCATGGAGGAAAAATATTTTTTTATTTTTTTCCTCCATGCTATATCTAACACAGGATCCTGGAATCTTATTGATCAAATGTTTTATTTGTGTTTGCGACACGATCAGTTCCACTCCCCTAAACATAAACCGGGGAATGATGTACTTGGTACTGTAACCGCAACTAATTTGAATTTGTCGCAGCCAATCCTAAGATCAAAGAACTGTTACAAGTTCTTATTTTGGCAAGGCGAGCTTAGCATAGCCGGCCTTGATCTAATATCATCCCCTTTGAACCAAAAAAAGGATTGTCATTTTACTTGTATCTTCCCAGACACATCGTACCGCGTCGCCCTTTCGAAAAAAACTGCACTTATTACAATTTTAGTGAATTTAGGCTACCCTATAGCGTCATCCCTAACTTCCCGGTATTCTTACCTCAGCAAGGAAGAAAATGGTTACATAAAAAGTGCTCCATTAAATTCCACTCTTTCTACTAATGCTGTATGAGTGAAGCCGCGGGGGATTCTATTTGCTAATGTACATTTTTTACGTAGCTCTGACTAACTAATATCTAAAAAATATTCACAATCCTGATCGGTCGATCAAGACCGGTCGATCGAGACCGCGCTATTGCGATGTTGATTACGATCCACTAGTTTGAACAGGCCCATGTGACGTATAATATATTCGCTCTTTTCTCAAAATGTGGATACTGTGAACACCCATTATATTTTTTCTGATAAAATAGGCTACGAGAGAATGATCACATTCCAATTAGACAACGGAGGAATTACAGTTTGGGTTACTAAGCCAGCAAGTATATGGTAAGGAAATAGTTATAATCTAAGCTGTAAAGCGTGGTTCCCACTAGCGACGCAACGCAATGCAGAGACGTATTGACGCAATTTCCGTATTGCGAACCGACGACGCAACAGTACTAAAACTAGTTTGAATTTGTCGCAGCCAATCCTAAAATCAACGGACAGTTCCTATTTTAGCAAGGCGAGCTTAGCATCTTGTTGTTAGATTGCCTTGATCTAATATCCCCTTTGAACCAAAACAAGTATTATCATTGTACCTGTATCTTCCCAGATACATCGTACCGCGTCGCCCTTTTGAAAAAAAGTGCAGTTATTAAAATGTTACTGAATGTAGGCTACACTATATTGTCATCTGTTAAATTCCAAATACAAAAATCGCAAATATGAGTTCACACAGGCAAACACAAAATGGAAGGGAATTTTCTTACGTTGCGTAGGTTGTGTTACGTTGCGTCGCTAGTGCGAACCAAGCTTAAGTGAATATAAAATGCCCGAAAGAGCCTGTGACTTAAAATGATCCACTGTGATCAATATCATCTGTGGTTTAGTGCTAAAGTCGGGTTTTGAATCTGTCCAGGATGTACGTTTATGCGGATTTGTAATTAGATAATAATATAATAGATCAGATCGCATTAACACCAGCCCCTCGAGATAAGAGAAAAAAAATGTTTCTCCACTAAAAGTTGTGAAGTTTGTAACCTCTCTTTATCCTTTTAGGTTGACATCTTACAGTATCAAAGTGTTCTATGAGGTTTTAGAGTTGGGAGGTTATGTTGACAAAGAGAAATTGTGTGAAGCGTACTTATTCTTAGGGAGTAGTTACGAAGACGTTGGTGAAGGACAGGGAAAATTTCAGGAAACATACAATGCTCACCACCAGGAAATGATCGTAAGTGGTTCTAATTCATTTTATTTTGTTTGGTATACTAATTTCGTTTTCAGGGTACATTCTTGATTGTAACATAACCATGTATATGCGTGAGACAAACGGGCATGACGCACTAGAGTCCTTCTTGTAGATTGTAAAATTACGTGTTCTGTGTTTTTTGTAGGGCGGTATCAGTGGTGATCTGATGATGACGGCATTTGTGATGATTACGATTATACAATCAAATCCAGCCAATATTGAACGTGATCCATTAGCTTGTAACGTGGTATGTTTTTCTTTTGTTTTAAGTTTTTTTCAAATTGATAGGGGACTTACTTATATTTATGTATATATATATAACTTTATGTAAGGAAAAATTACGATAAATCAAGGGTAACTTCTAGACATGTTACTCAATAAGCAGTCTTGGAATTTGTAACATGTTTACTTGACCACCTCAAGTATAGATATGACACGGCACGTGTGACAGTCAACATGTGGCCTAGTTCTGGCCAAAACAATATTGAATTAATTGCTAATGACTTGAACTGTACGAAATATTTCTTATTTCACAGAATTATGATGATAGAATATCCAAGGCTGTAGCGTACCTTGAAGCCAACATAAACGCATTGACCACACCTTATCATCGGATTGTAGCGGCATATGCTTTGAGTGTTGCTGAAAGTGACATGGCTGATGTTTTATGGGCTCAAGTAAAACTTGAAGCTTCCTTCGATCCAGTTAAAGGCACACGTCATTGGTTGATGCAAACATCTACATTAACTATAGAGGCAACTGGTTACGCACTGATGGCAGCCGTTTACAGGAACGAAGTTGTTTACGCTAACGGAATGGTGAATTGGTTGACAGAACATGGAGACTACAAACGAGGATGGTCTACTACCTCTGTAAGTATTCATAAAATATCTTGATGCGCAGTTGCAACGGTATTTAAGTTCGCTATACATGGTGTTATCACCTATATTAAAAATATCTTTGAGCTTCTAAGATATGTTTGTAATTTAATGTTTGTAATTTAAAATTCTATGGGAGAAAAGGTTAGATATCATTTAAAATGGCAGGTTTTACTACAATTCACTATAATAATCTGTATTGTCTTTGTTTTTTTCTCAAATATGCATAATAAATCATTACTTCACTTAAGACCAACCACCACCACCACTAACCCCTTAAATAAATACTGTGATGAAACCCGGTATCAATATTGTTTGCGATTATTTTGTTGATTATTTTGTTATACTAAATTATGTTATAGAGTACGGGAATTGCCCTTGAAGCTCTTGCAACATATGCTACTCATACAGATACAGCGAGTGTATCCATTAATTGTAAAGTTTCAAACACAGGAGGCGACGCTGAATTCAGTGTCGATATTAATGAAGAAAAGAAAGATCTTTCACAGCAGATAAAGGTAGATATACAATAAATAGACTACAGAAAGCTTTTGTAGGCAAGTTAATTTACATAATATACTAGAAATTGCGAAGTGCAAGTGAGTGCTGCAAGCAGATCTAATAGCATAACTTAGTTAATGATGCAGGACTCTCCAAAAGACACAAACCGAATAACTATGATTATAAACGCACTCAAATGATATTTATTTAACTATTACATTGTATTTTATTTGGGCCAAAAGCCATATATAATCAATGTTTCTTGGATGTTTCCAAGAAAGAAGAAGATTATAAAGCTTCTTATTGGATAACAAAATACCTCCTACGGACCATGCAGTGTACAATCGTCTCCTACAATAATTGATTTCACCCGCAGAAAGCAAAAGCCGTAAACTTAGCCTAGGTCGTCGACTTTGGTCAGTTTTTTGTACATGCTCTCAACCGCATTTAGTTCACTAAATTGTGTTTTTCAGCCTAATTATAAGCAACCGTGCACCAATCGCCATTGTTGTTATTTTTTTAATTCGTCTTCCATTAACTTGAGATTGCAAGAGGTAACAATTGTTTGATAAACAAATTTACCCAAAAATGTCATGATGCCATCGATAACACCTCAAATGTATTTATCTTTATAGTGTAAAGTTAATGGCAAGGTCGTGGTGGATTGTACGGGTACCGGTGTCGCTCAAGCTCAGGTAAATCCGTTTTTGTTTTTTGTTTTTTCCAAAGCATGTTTTGTTTCAGACAAAATGGTTACAACAAAAAACATATATATACAGTCTACAGTAATATTCTTATCATATTTGCACATTTCTTAAAGGTTGAGGTAATTTATAATAGTCCAGCTAGTGATAAGGAATCGGAATGCGATTTTTTTATTGACATAGCATCAAAGAAAAAAGAAAACGACCAACAGGCAGCCGAGGCTCCCGAAATCCATATTTTAACACTTACTACCAAGTAAGTAGTTCTCCTTTAATCGATTTCCGGCTGAAGTATTTTTTTTTCTGATATTAACCATTAGTCTAGTTTCTAGTTTTGACTTAATATTATTAAAAAGAACATTTGGCGTTTCATACGTATAATACTTGGGCTCGACAAAAATCGAATTGTTGGTGAACTAACAAAAAAGACAATAACTGCACATATTTTATTAACCAATATACATATTGTTTGGTACGATATGACACCCCTTATGTACTAAAAGGTTGTTTTAATATTAAGCCAAATTGCCGTCTACCGCCCTAGACTAAGTATTACTATTAATAGTACTAAGTACCAATTATTTTTTTTAAACAACAACGGTGAGACTGTGAAATGTATTAAATCAGTCACAAAAGGAGAAAATTGGTATGTACAGATGATTGTTCTTGGTCGCATTTTGCAATGAATGTCGTTATGTTTAGTTAATATGTCACAGAGGATGTATTTTATTGTTTACAGATATCGAAGAGAGCTAAACGGGAAAACAAACATGGCAATTGTGGACATTGGGCTTATATCCGGATATACTCCTGTAGAAAGTACTCTAAAGACGGTAAAATAATGTTAATCATGTTTTACCAATTCTTGGTACTGTATCATATGCAATAAGTCTGTAATGTGTCACATATGTGACGCTTATAATATGTAAGCTAGGCCATATTGATCGAAATTTTTAATCACAGATTGTTTTTGCAGATTTGACAATTTTTTAATATCATCTCAGTATCTCTGTCCTAACAAATTATTTTACAGCTTGTCAACAGCAATGCAGTCGCAGTGGATCGTTACGAAATTGCAGATAGAAAGGTGGTATTTTATCTTCAAGAGTTGACATCAGAATTCACAGTTTTAAGGTTTGAAGTTGTTCGGTCTTTCGAGGTGCTCAACGTTCAGGCTGCTCAAGTCTCTGTTTACGATTACTATTCACCAGGTAAACGTTTGTTTTCGTTACATTACCAAGAGTAATATGGAGCATGAAGCAGATGCAGAATTTGTTGGCGCAAATCGAAAGCGTCAGCTTATACGCATGCGTAGAGAGGGATTTGGAAGATGAAACATGAATACGCATGCGTATAAGCTGGTGCTTTCGATTTGCGCGAACAACTTCACCTAGTGAAAATTCAAATATGGTAACGTATTTCTTAAATCGGATTATGCTAAGTTGTGTAATTTGGTATGATTGGGGACCGACGGAGAGGCTGAAGCTACAGTATATTCGCATCTGTTTCACGGGATGGAAGACGGCACCGTATTGTTAAATTGAACATTATTTTTATAAATAGTTGAAGATAATGGTGCCGTTTTTCGTTCCGTGAAACAAAACAAACATTTATCAGATCGTCCAACGCTACGTTTACTTATCTTTACTGCAGTTATATGTCTATCTAATAATGTCAAAAAAACCACATTAGGCCTAAGTGACACAATAATATTAAGTTGTGCCTTGGTTTTTAATGGCCTACAGTACGTTTCTACATATTTGGTATCAATGCTTTTGTCATTTCAGAAAAAAAATGTAGAAAGTTTTACAATCCACATGATGACCAAACTGAGCTAAGACAGTTCTGTGAAGAAGATCTTTGTCAATGTGCTGCAGGTGTGTATGGTGTAAATGAATAGGCCCATCAGAAACCTTTCTCAAATTGCTTGAAAGCAACTAGAATCATCGATCTTAGGCCAAAAGAACATAAAAATCAAATTTTTGGGAAGAATTTAAATGAATTAGGGATGTTTCGTGACGGGGACTTTCGGCCTTGGAAGTTTTGACTTTGTCGGCCAGGACGTTTCGTCCCAATTTAGACCAAACAAAAATGGTTGGGCCCGGCGGTTGGGGACATGTGGTGGGGCGGTGTCATATGAGAAATCTCAAACAAGAAACAACCTCAAAATTGACACTGTATTATTTACACGGTACCAAGTTTAAGTAGACACTCAGTAATTTATAAATAAAAAAATAGTATGAGTTTTAACAAATCATCAACTTGTTTTAGGAGCTTGTCCAAAGTGTCCAAGACCAACGCCACTACCTACTCCACAGGAATTAGAAGGAGATTATGCGTGTGGCGTTACTGACAAAGCTATGGATTATGGTAATTTTACTGGCTATTTTATCCTGTTTCACAGTACAGTATCGTGTACATCAGTATGATAATTATTATATTATTGTGTACCGTAATGATGATGAAAGGTATTTTCCTTCCGAAAAAAATAATTGTTTAACTTAGTAATCCTTTAATATTTTCCACTCAAACAACCATTTGAAATGTGTCTATAGCACCATGCATCAAATTTTAATGGTTAGTTTTGTTCAGTTGCATTGTTATTGCTGGTCACGAATTTCTGAATTATCCCCGAAATTTCAATGTTACAAATTTGTGTGTCAATATTATACCAAAGGTAAAAATCTTAAGAATATATATAAATAACTATAGCCTCACACAAATCCTTACCGTGGCGCAATTTTATCTACTTTGTTGGTTTGTTTACGTTTATGTAGGCCTATGTCATACTTATTATTTCTACTGAATTTTAACTAGTGTATGAAACAATAGCTCAGGGAAGAGAAGAAAACGACGGATTTGTGATTTTGACAGGATCAGTAATCACTGTAATAAAAGAAGGTATAGTATTCATATTCATGCTTTAAAATTGTGCTATCCTTTCCACACTGACGCGAATACTGTAGCTACGATGTTCAGTCCATCACTTGTCTGCTGAGCTTTTCGATTCGCATGGATGAATTCGCGCCCATAACTCATTTCCCGAACTCTGATTGGTTACGTAAATTAAAAAATACTAGGTCGTGCCCACAGATGGTTCTCGAATACACAGTATTTCCAGCGAGAAAAAAATGGAGATTTCAAATGTACGTACCGCAGGACTATAATACATTGTCGTTTACAGAAACGAATAAATATACACAATGATTTATGTAGTCAACCAAAATTAGCACCCTGGGAATTACTTCCGAGAGAGAAACAAAATGAGTCTAATTTTTTTATTTGGACTCATTTAAACAAACCCAATTTGTGTTTTGTATGTAACATTAAAGGTTGAGGGATGGGGGAAGAAGATAGGTACAAAGAGGAAACATTTTAAAATATATTCTTATCCACTCAGTAACGAAATATTGTTTTTAATGTTTTATAGGCCTATAAATAATATACCACTAAATACAGTAAAACATTTAGGATTTAATACGGTACTTTGTTAAAACTCTCACTGTCATAGTCGATTGAAATAGTAAAGTACATGTAACGATACACCACTACGACGTTTATATATTTTTAAATTATTAATTAATACAAACGTTGAGAAGCAACTGTCAGTAATAACGTTTATTTATTTGTATATTATATGTTTATAATC
The DNA here is from genome assembly GCF_964355755.1 of Antedon mediterranea. Lineage (NCBI taxonomy): Eukaryota > Metazoa > Echinodermata > Crinoidea > Comatulida > Antedonidae > Antedon > Antedon mediterranea. The sequence goes on along the minus strand of NC_092673.1, from coordinate 30,450,750 downwards.
TAACAGTAGAACCTACCCACACTCACAGTAATAACGTTTATTTGTATATATTTTTATATTACATCTAACAGTACCAACACTCACAGTAAGAAATTTGCGATTCAAATTGCGATCAAAAGTGGTTAATACCTTAACAGTATTGTACAGCATTGCAATACTATTTATGTTTATTCTCCAAGGGGGCCCATAAATCTAAATCTATACCTCTATGGTTAAACCAAATAATTTGGAATGTTTATTTGTATATTATATGTTTATAATCTAACAGTAGGGCCTACCCACACTCACAGTAATAAAGTTTATTTGTATATATTTTTATATTACATCTAACAGTACCAACACTCACAGTAAGAAATTTGCGATTCAAATTGCGATCAAAAGTGGTTAATACCTTAACAGTATTGTACAGCATTGCAATACTATTTATGTTTATTCTCCAAGGGGGCCCATAAATCTAAATCTATACCTGTATGGTTAAACCAAATAATTTGGAATGTTCCATTCATCACAAATCAATACATTTGTAAAAACGTATATTAAATGTATCAAAATAGTATTTTTTAAAGAAAATCGGCCTGTCTTCAACATTATGATGCTGTACTCAAACTGTTCAACCGGTTTTCAGCTATTAAAAACAATTATCGTAGGAGGAGATAGGAAAATGCGAAGCCTCCTCGCATTTTTGTGGCGGGTATTTTTCAAGATGGACATCCATTAGACAGTGTATACCACGATCGGAAAACACCCCTATTTGGGGCAAATCATTGAACCTAAATTCGTTTTAATCGTCAATAACTAATTATCTAACTTAATTTAATTAGTAAACAGGGTTACATCAGGTGGTTAAAATCAGTACCGAAAGTACGAACCAACTTTATATACCATCGAGTAAAAATTCTAGAAGTAAGGCGCGATTTACCGAATTTTGCCCTTACGTAAATTTATATATAGATATACAGTATATTAATTTTATTTGAAACGATAAGATGAGGAAATCTATGAGAATGAGAAAAAGTCGCCCCAACCGAGATTCGAACCCGGACCTTTTGCTTGATATACAGATGTCCTAACCATTAGACCACTGGAGCGGTATAGTTCAAACCCGATTGGAAAGCAACTCGTTAACATTACCATGAAATCCGCAGTAGTCTAACGGTTCGAATCTCGGTTGGGGCGCATTCTCAGATTTCTTCATCTTATCGTTTCAAATTAATTAATTTTGGTATAGCACCGGGCGGTTTAGAATTAATTTCTATGCTTATGGTGTTTATATATATTATTTTGAGATACTAATTTCGCTGAAGCAAAAATTAAAGGAACTATGAATACGCATGCGTATGAGCTGACGATGACGAAATTTGCCTAATGGAAAACCGGCTTTATATTAGGATTCACCAAAAAAATATCCCGAACAAAAATCGAATGTCTAGGAAAAATTACGAAATGCATATAGCCTGGGTCGTCGCATAATCAAAATCTTCTTATTTTATTTGAAAGCTAAACTTGTTTTTATATCAATACACATCAATTTACAAATTATTTAGAAGGAATGACATTTAGTTGCATCTAGGGGTACCTAAGTACAGTTTTTATCTTTGTAAAAGAATGTTTTTACAGTTTTTGCCTAATTAACAAATTGGAAAATAATCATACAGCTGTATAGTTTGCTCTTTCTTTAAAAAACAAACTCTTCAATTTATAATAGGTACTGATGAAATATCTAATGTTCCTGCTGTGCGACTCTTTGTTATGAAATCATCTTGTGTAGATTGCAAGGGCTGGAAAATTGGTCAAAAATACTTAATCATGGGCAAAGATGGGATTAGATACAAACCCGAAGGAAGCAATGTATTTGTGTAAGTATTCTTATTCTTATATCGGAACACGCTCAAAGCATTAAAATAACTACTCCGGTATATTGTTCTGGCTGTTTTACTTACTATCGTTTTGATTTAGCTTTTTGCTTATTTTATTTTGTATCTCTGTCGAGATCCAGCCACTGATACCCACATCATTGTCATTTTTTTAGTAATTTGCTTTTGGATTTATATGTAGGCCTACATATACTGTATGTTTTTTGTACTAAATGCAAAAAGCAACAGATTGTACAAGCATGTGAATTGGTGTTGTGATAGCTTTCTCAACAACGCCAACTTCTCGGAAACCAAATGATCGTTATGTTTCCGGCCCTCTTGCTATGTCAATAATCTATGGTTTAAAGTGGCCTAATAAAAAAGTAATTAAAGATGTATTGTTCCCTTTTTGTTCACCTAATAGTCCACTTTTGGGCCAAAAATTGATTCGAAACGAAAATGTATTTACCTAAAAACCTGTAATTTAAAGCAAAATATAGTCAAATTGTCTGCCAGCCAATGGGTTTTTGGTTTAATTTAACCATTTATTTTGTCATTTTACAAGTGAAATATTATCAATTGTTTTTCTTATTAAACTGTTTTTCCATTTTCTTTTCTATGGAAGTGATTAACTTTATTAAAACTACAAAATAATATTTCAAAGTCTGATTTTATTCATCTTTATTTTTCATGTTTTTGGAGACAATAAACAACCGTACTTCTGTAGGCTTAATTTTAGAAAAAAACTACCTTTTTTCTGACTTAATTTCACTAGTTAACGTTTAATGGTTCCCTTTTTACAGATTTAAGTACCTGCTTGATAGTACTAGTTATATTGAAGAGTGGCCAACTAGAAATTCAAATAAAAAAAGAGCCAAGGAATTAAAAAGATTCAAGGACAAACTGGTGGGAAACGGATGCTCTGTGTAATCAAACAACTTTGAACTCACTGAAAATAACAACTTGTATTAATTAATTATTGCATGCTTTCTTTCTTTATTTTTACATTTTTCTATTTCATTAATTTTCCAATAATAAAATTACATTTGAGCTTTGTCAGAGGCGTTCCTTGTGAGAATAATTTAGTTTGTGTATTCCTAGATGTATGTACCCTAATATGCCAGTTATGTCGGCTAAATGGTTGATGACAAAATGTCTTGTCGGCAGAATATCTTGTCGGCGTAATGGCTTGTCGGCAAAATAGCTGGCCAGCAAAATGACCGGTCGGCGAATAGCCTGTCTATCAGAACTGAAGCATGTATAGGCTTCATATTAACATTTTAAGTTTACTAATCATTACTTGTAAACAATGGCTTTTATATAATATCTTATAAATTAGCATATGACTTTATTCAGTTACACATTAAACTACTTAAACCACATCAAGTGATGGGAGGGGATTAAGCTTTTGTTAATAAAGTTTAAGCTATTACATTTACAATACAAAGAGTTTGTACTTATTTATCGTCGCTAAAGAAAAAAGAACTCGGTTTTGTCATATTTTTGGAAGAAATGTTTAGAAATTTACTCGGATGTTAATATCAAATCTCGAATATATTTTACCGTTCAAAACCTCGTACGTAAAAGGCAAAACTGTCTGCTTTTTTCGGATTGTCTGTTTACAACAGAGAAATACGTTTCTTAAAAATGCGAGCATCACAAAAATATAAATTTGACGAGAAATCTAAACAATTCTTGATTTATTTTTCTGCCAACATTAATGTTAAAAGTGGTCAAATGGTGGTAAGTTTCATTTCACATAAAAAAATATTGTAAGAAAGACTGAACAATGTTTTAGGTAAGTTAGCTTAAAGCCAGACGGTTTTTTTTTAATTGTGATACGCCCAAATGTGGTAGTGATATGACATCATCGCGTCCATTCGGGTACATCACATTTACCTCGTTTTACCTTATTTTTTTGATTCACATTTATTTAGCCATTGGTTAAAACTACAATTCCTGCATCAAGAATTGTTTCTTCTTTTACATAAAATATAAAAATAAAACACAACATAAATAAAATTAAAATGAGAAAGGTAATTTCCTATACTAGAGGGTGAGCTCGCTTCGCTCGCTCCCCCTCTAGGAAGTGTAGACGATGGTTCTCGGAATGATAATGTTCTCCTTATACATTTTCTGTCGGTTACCATTATTGAAAATGCTTGACATTTGTAAAACTAAACTACTTTGTTTCACAGTGTTTTAGATGATTAATAACATTTTAAAGTATAGTTTTTATTGTTTGGTAGGGCCCTTTGGGGAGGCGGAGGTCATTTGAGGGAGGTGCTTATTCGAGGGATATATGTTAAATTTTTTAGTTCTAATAATATGGTAACATTTATAATCAAATGAAATCCTCTCATAGATATGAAAAGTGGTAAAAAAGAATAACAAATGCTTGGTAAATTGCAGATAACAGTGCGGTGAATTCTACTACAAACAGTATAATTGTGTTATTATAAATATGTGGATGGACGTTTATTAGATAGTTGGGTTGGGGGGGGGGGGGTTATTATTCAAAGTGATGTTTTATTGGAGAGGCGTTTATTCAAATGAATACCATCCTAATAATTATTAATACATTATTTAATTTAATCATCTTTTGAAACTAACTGCCATGACAGAGTGGGCCCAAGAAAGAAGACATTACGGCTTGCAACATGGGCAGACATCTCGGTCCTAACGGGACACAGGAAGATAGCCTACAGTTATTCCTGCAAGCTTACTCAATAAAACTCAGCTATCGGGATTTCACTCGAAAAATGTAATTTTATAATACTATTCCCCACAATATATTCTGATTCTTTATGGCGTATATTTAATTTGATCTTTATTAATTTGCAGTATAATTCCTATTATTTAACTACTGTACCTTCACACAGTGTGGTATGTTTTAAAATAAACAAAAAACTGAAATGGCTATGATTAATGGCCAATTTTTTTTTCGTCTTCCAAGGGGCCACTGTATTGATTGATGGAAAGTGCCTGTTTCCAGTCACCTTTAGGGTCAAATCTATTATTTTAACTGCTCCCTTGTGAATAAAAGAGAGAAAATATTTGAAACTAAGGTGAACTTATCTTAAACCCGGAAATTACTTTGACCGGGAAGAATTGAAATTGAGAGGAAAATCCAATGTTGAAATCATAAATGTTGTTAAAAAACTCTTTATAATATCTTCCTAAGATATAAATATAGAACAATAGCGTCGGCGTGCACACTAATGTTATCAAATCTACGTTTCGCGGTACATCTCGGATAGATAAGGTAGGTATCTAAGGCGGAGATTTGTACCGAAGTTTTTGCATTGTGCTCGCCTATGTCAGAATTAACCATAATTTATATATAGATACAATTTAGTGTTGTTCGTCAGCATAAAGCGATGAATAGTATTTTTTAACGTGTTTATTTTGGTTTTTTTTTTTAATCCAGATTATTACCGCCAGTACATATGAATTCTTTCCACAACTTTGGTCCATATATGTGTATAAATTGTTGACTGCAAGTCAATCTCGTGAAGGGAATTCCAAATTAAGTTTCTGTTCCGAGGTTATGAGTAAAACTGTCACAGTAATTAAACGTATTTAAAACATGATGCGGTAATTCTTCGGATCTTACATTTGCCATAAATCATATGACGTTTACTTTGTGAATATCGTAAACGTTTAATATTTTCAGTTTCTTAAACAATGGCCCTGAAGCGTGTCTGAATTTAGAGAAAGTAATACATTACTACAGTAGGCCAACTTCGTTGTGTTTATCAAAATCAAACTTATTGTATATATTCAAAATGTGTTAAACAAATGCAACGGTAATAGTATACTATGATTGTAAATATCTAAAAAAAAATATAAAAAAAATGCTAAGAGAATGGGAAAGGGTTAGAATAGATTATATGTACACAAAAAAGAAATCAGTACTTGTAGAAATTATATAAGAATAGGTTTCGAAATGAATACAACTGATTGTTCTAATCAGAAGAAAAAACAAACATTGTTAATTTAATATTAGATGTTAAGTAGGATGTTGAAAATAACATGTTTTAATAGAAAAAAAAAAGTAAAACTACTGAGGAAACGGAAATGTATTATATATTATATGAAATGAGAGTATATACAACAATTATTTATGAAAGATTGAATGATGAATAAAGGTGGTGGCTACCACAAAAGATAAAAAAAAATGTGTTAAAATAGACATAATTTTCTTTTGCATAGTACTTTTTAAATGTCATATTACATTTGTTACAGAAAATACACAATCTACTTTAGCTAAATATTATACCAAACTTCTCCACAAAATAATGAAGAAACCATACAATGACGTTTGATGGTGACGTTTTGTTAGCAAGTTTATTCGAGTATCTATATCCAATTTAATAATGGAACAATAGACCAAAAATTAATGTATGTTTTTGGTTCACTTTTACTTGATCTTCCTACAAATATTGAAGTTGCATTCGACAGATTTTGTAAAGGTTTCACCAAACGGGCATGGAAAAGGAGAAATGAAATCAACAAGGAAAATGATTTGTTCTTTGGTTTTTAAATCCTGTATTACTTTTGTTAATGTTACTTTTTATATCTTGTACATAATTTAGTTTAAGCCTATTAATTATTGGCATAGTTTTTTTCTCAAGCAAGAGACATGGAGATCATACATTCTCTTAAAACTCTTACGATGTGTTTTCCCAATAGGCCTATGCCTTCAAATGCAAAAGTCTACATCAAAATAATAGGGGAGGGGCTGGTGGTGTTAAGGTATAGTTTTAGGGTAATAACCAATCGAATTTTAACATCTGACCACAAAAGCATCATTGTTTGTATAGATCAACTTATATCCGGCTCATTCGATTTCTAAACGTCAATACACCACCAAATGTTTCCGCAAAGATACTCCTTACCTTCACATGTTATAACTTAAATCCATACCTGGAAATTTACAGTTGCGACCAAGACAAGTGCTGCTGTTTATGCTTATTTCATTAGTATACTATAGTAGAGATACCGTGATGCTTAAACCGCTAGTTTTACTTGAGTTCCTTGCGATATTTCACGTTGTGAACGCCGGTTAAGTTAATAATGTTATTAATATGATATCATAAACATTTTGATAATGAATCTGGACAATACTAATAATAATATTGAGTATTGAGGGTAACAACTGTAAGGAATGTCTAAAATGTGAAAAATTGATGTCGCGTAAAGAAATAACATCAAATCTATTAATAATCTTTTGTTGTTGTTGTTGTACGGGTGGACGGGCTCATTAAAGTTTCTCCTCATTAAGATTTTTTTTATCTTATGTGGGTTCATCCCACTTTTATTTCCATACATACGGTACTGTATGTTCTCTTTACATATATTTTCATTTCAATACACTATACATATTATTATATTAACAATGTTTGTTTTCATCATCTGTTTACATACATCTTTTTTAAAGAGTTTTGTTCATTATTTTGTTTACATATTATCACATTGATTTTTGTTTTTATCTTTTCTCTTCATAGTTTCCTCTTTTTATACATATTATTATTATTATTTATACACATTTTCATTAAAAAGCATATTTTTTTCTTACATAGTCGTTTTTGTTTTTTTCATCTTCATGCATATTTATTTCATACAATTATAATACATTTTATGTTAAATAAATCCTGTGAATTTGTCCCATTTTATTCTTCTTTGGATTTATCTATGCAAACATATTTTCATTTAAACAATGCATATTCTCTCTTATACTAATTACTTACTAACTATTTACTGTTAACATAATATTTTTTTCATCCTTTAACATTAACATTTTGTTTTTATAATATTTACAAAATATATTTCCACATATTATCCTTTTTTGGCATCTATAACCCATCACATTTTCCTTTAGCCCTTTTTTTCTTATGTGGGTCCAATCCACTTTTTTTCTTGTTTTCTTTTAATATATTTCCATATATTCTTTTGTTTATACATACATTATCATTTAACCACATGTTTAATAAATCCTATGGGTCTGTCCCATTTTATTCTTATTTGGATTCATCTATGCAAACATATTTTCGTTTAAAAATGCATATTCTCTCCTTTTACTAATTACTTACTAACTATTTACTGTTAACATAATACCTTTCATCCTTTAACATTGATATTTTTGTTATTTTAATATTTACAAAATATATTTCCACATATTTCTAGTATATACGTGTGTGTCTTCAAATATTCACATGCTTTCAAATTTTTAAAAACATAAAACAAATGCATGACAGCAATGCCATGAACTATTTTAACTAAAAAGTTCTCTTTAAGGAATAATGTTTAGTAGCGTGAATATATGCCCTACTTGAAATCTTAAAATTAGCTGACGCCCCACCCTGTGTCTTGGCCTACGTGCTGTACAATGGCCGGATCTAACAACATATCACAAGGAACTAATACAAACTCAAGTAGGCAATATTAAAGCAGAAAAAGAAAAGGGAAATTTGAGAAGAGAGAAAAGAGAAAGTGAAACAGTCAACAATCGGCATACATTTTTCAGGAATGTTATTCTCTTTCTCGTTAAGACCATACGATTTAGTCCAGTATCTAATACTCCGAATGCGGAATTGTTGTAGTATGCGCACATGTGTAAATATTCAAATGATGAGTTTACTAATTTTACGCCAACAATTACGATCGCACAAATTTGCATACATTTTAAAGACCCATTCCCTACATAATTTGTGACTTTTTTGTAAAAATTTATGCATAATATATTACTTTAAAAACATTAAACCATGTCATTCCTCGTCTTAAATTATACGTTTTATGGTAAATTATGATGATTTAAAAAAAAGAGAGAGAAACAATGCACTACCTAGCTAGGCTTAGTTTTGTATGCATAGCTGGTAAACATCGGTAACGTACGAACATCGTACGGTAACTACAGGCTTAGCCTGAAGTTTTTGCTGCATTTATTGTCTTTCTGTTTTTGCCAGAATACGTTTATATAAATTGGGGGAAACCCGGTATTTTCGCTGAAAAGTTAGATTTCTTCCATTTGTTTTGGCCTCACGATTGAACAAAAAGTGGGTGAATTACAGAAGAAAAAGGAAAATAATATTCCGCGCGCAATGCATGTTAGTATTTATAGCGGGCCGCTAAAATTATTACAATCGACTTATTTTTCCAATTTGTAACCGAAAAAAGTTATCTAAATAGGAACATATAGTATTTATCTTTGCATTAATTGTAGTTTGTGACCTTAAATTAGATCTAAAAAACGTAAGGAATGGAACTTAATAATAATATGACTTGAAACAGATGGTATCTTTTGTTGTTTAACAGAATAGAAATATTATAATTTATTTAAAAATGCAAGCATCACGAAAATATAAATTTGACGAGAAATCTAAAAAATTCTTAATTTGTTTTCCTGCCAACAATATCATTAATAGCAGTGGACAAATGGTGGTAAGTTTCATTTCACATAAAAATATTGTAAGAAAGACTGAACAATGTTTTAGGTAAGTAAGTTAGCTTAAAGCTCGACTCTAATTTTTTTTAATTGTGAAACGACCAAATTTGTTAGTTATATGACATCATCACGTCCATTTGGGTACATCAAATTTACCTTGTTTTACCTTATTTTATTGATTCACATTTATTTAGTCATTGATTATAACTACAATTGCTGTATGTAATTAATGGCGAGGATCCTGCATCAAGAATTTTGACCCTTTTACATAAAACATAAGAATAAAACAAAACATAAATAAAATTTAAATAAGAAATGTCATTTCCTATATACAATTTAGTGTTGTTCGTCAGCGTAAGGCGATGAATAGTATTTTTCAACGTGTTTATTTAGTTTGTTTCTTTAAATATCCAGTTTATTACACAACTTTGGTCAATATATGTGTATAAATTGTTAATCTCGTGAAGGGAATTCCAAATTAAGTTTCTGTTCCGAGGTTATGAGTAAAACTGTCACGGTAATTAAACGTACATGATGCGGTAATTCTTCGGATCTTACATTTGCCATAAATCATATGACGTTTACCGTAAACGTTTAATATTTTCAGTTTCTTAAACAATGGCCCTGAAGCGTGTCTGAATTTAGAGAAAGTAATACATTACTACAGTAGGCCAACTTCGTTGTGTTTATCAAAATCAAACTTATTGTATATATTCAAAATGTGTTAAAATAGACATAATTTTTTTTTGCATAGTACTTTTTAAATGTCATATTACATTTGTTACAGAAAATACACAATCTACTTTAGCCAAATATTATACCAAACTTCTCCACAAAATAATGAAGAAACCATACAATGACGTTTGATGGTGACGTTTTGTTAGCAAGTTTATTCGAGTATCTATATCCAATTTAATAATGGAACAATAGACCAAAAATTAATGTATGTTCTTGATTCACTTTTACTTGATCTTCCTACAAATATTGAAGTTGCATTCGATTCAACCTGTTAGTGGCGGTTTCATCGCTGTTGATTGTCAACTGAATAAAGAAAATTAAAAATAAATAAATTTCACCAAACGGGCATGGAAAAAGAGAAATGAAATGAAAGGACACAATTTAGTTTAAGTTTCCTTGTAAATAGTCCTATTTTTTCTAACTTTTATTTTACTTACTCTGGACGCACCTTCATTCAAGAAGTGTGCCGCTGTTACAAATGTGTAGCTTATTATAGTTTAGCCACACATGCCAACGAAAAAAGAAGGGTTGTCTTGTACGGTATATCATAGAATAACTTAGGCCTATTAATTATTGGCATTGGTTTTTTTTCTCAAGCAAGAGACATGGAGATCATAGTAAACAATAATGGTATTTTATGATTTTCTTCTTTTTTGATGATTTGTTTTTCGTGTCCTGGATGTCAAAAATGTACAAAGGCCAATATTACTTCGCTGTTTATATTGCATGCTTACTTTTTCACTGTCTACTTAACAAATCACCTTTCTTTGTTTTTCTGTTCTATATTTCTATATAGTTCTAGTATTGTTTCCTTGTATTATGGTTTTACCATCCCTGAAACAATAATCTAAGGACGGATGTGAGCTTACATGCCAGTATTCCTAAGAAATAAGAAAAACAGAAACCAATTTTCAACTATAGGCCTAAATGATCTACAATATTAAATCGCCAAATGAAAGCCAAAGGTCATTAATTTGTGTTCATGTATCAATCAAACATTTTATTTATTTGTTGATTGGTTCGTTCGTCATCCAATGTTTGGTCAAAATTAGGAGCAGCATGTTGTCGCACCTAACAACATGACTATAATTTCCTGTCGCAGCATAAATTAAATTACATATGAAAATTAAATTAGTAGACGTGTTCAGGATGTACCACCAAAACGGAATATTTATTGAGCCTGCCAATTAACATGGTAGACTATGTATATATATATATATGTCTATCTATAGACTATTTATTTATGATATAGGGCCTACAACTAAATCGAAAATACACAAGATAGACACGGTATACATACCTACTTTTCTATGAAACATTCTCTTAAAACTCTTACGATGTGTTTTCCCAATAGGCCTATGCCTTCAAATGCAAAAGTCTACATCAAAATAATAGGGGAAGGGCTGGTGGTGTTAAGGTATAGTTTTAGGGTAATAACCAATCGAATTTTAATATCTTACCACAAAAGCATCGTTGTTTGTATAGATCAACGTATATCCGGCTCATTCGATTTCTAAACTTTAATACACCCAAATGTTTCGTTTTCAGAGAAACTCCTTACATTCACTTGTTATAACTTAAATCCATACCTGGAAATTCACAGTTGCGACCAAGACAGGTGCAGCTGCTGTTTATGCTCAGTTAATTAGTATACTACTAATATTAGAAATACCGTGATGTTTAAACCGCTAGTTTTACTTGAGCTACTTGCGCTATTTCACGTTGTGAACGCCGGGTAAGTTAATAATGTTATTAATATGATATCATAAACATTTGGAGAATGAATCTGGACAATACTAATAATAATATTGAGTTATGTTAACAACTGTTTAAGAGCCATTGTCTGTAAGAATCAAAGAAATATCAAAAAAAGTGGCAGACTCAAAAAAATGGATTTCTTTCAAATTTTGCACATGGCTATATATGTGTTGAGAGAAATCAAATATGAAGTATTTTTTATTTCACACGTTTATTTCCATGGCAACGGCCAAATTTGTGTTTTTGACAAATTTTGTCCTTTTTTATGGTTTTTTAAAATGGATATTGGTACTACTTTGATGAACGATATTGTTGTGTTGTTCATTTAATTATAAAAAATAATTAGTGTATGCATAATAACAATGCATTGTGTACCTGTTTCAATTTTTTTTATTTTTTTTATTTCATTCTTTGGGAGATACCATTTATTTAAAAAGGGGTGTTTTTCACTTTTTTTAAATTGTTCAATGCAACTAAATTTTACTTCACCATAACACCCAAAGTGGTGTATTTTTTTAGCTGATTTATTACAAATAGGTAGTTCTAATGTTTAATAATTGATTTCTAAAATAAAATACTGGGGTAAATTTAAAATCTACAAGCAGTGTTGCGAGAAACATAGGCATTTTTATAAAAAAAAAACATGGTATATTAGTAAAAACATTTTATTTTCTTTGATTATTTGATTTGGTCAGAAAAATTCTTAATGTTTTATATAGTTCTAGTTGTGTTGTGAGAAAAAAATTAATTTTTAATTATAGATTCTGTAATTCCCAGTTTTAATGTCGTTTTATAGGTTATATCCTCTGGAAATTTGAATAAATTATAAGATCGTTGTGAATTTTATTCTTTGCAACAGATTACTCCTCTAATTTTGAAGCTCCTCTTTCATTTGTTTACTTCTTTTATTTGCTAACCTAAGCAGATCCCACATGCCCATCCACCACCACTTTCGACTACCACCCCTCCCCCCCCCCCCCCCACCCACCCCGACTATAACCACAAAAAGATAAACTGCAACACTTTGGTCGATCATCCACTATAGAGTGTCAAATGCATGCATTCAAGCACCACCCACACTGCCGCTACTATCGCCCCAATGAATAGACGGATTCAAACTCCTCCATCCCACCCCCTCCCTTTTTCTCCAAGCCCCCACCCACCCCAAGTTAAAAATTACAATGCAAAAGATAGGACATAAAGTTAAGTTTTTAGACCCTCGCCTTCAACCCCCTAACTATTTAAAAGTCCTGGATCCACCACTTTCCCCTCCCCAAAATAGAACCAATCAAAAGTCAATGATATACTCAGGTATGTTAATGCTACATAACAAATATTGAAGCCCTGATTTGAAATTTCATTTCATTTAAGGTCAGCATGTAAAATATCACACTTTATTATTAAATATTGGTTTTAAATTCTATATTTTTTTTACTGTGATGGTTGGATTCAGTATTAATTATTAATCAATAATTATCTGATAATTATTTAATTTCCCTTAGTTATGCATAGCAACAGTTACTATGGTAACTAAAAATGAGATATTCTTTAGATTTTGTATATTTATCTCATACAAATTTAAATTTGTAGATTATTAGCAGGCATGCCTTATTTGCATTTTCAAATTACCGTTTCACAAGGTCATATTCGTAAGCACTTTCTTCTGTGCTTATTTTTATTCATGAAAACCCCATATTTTATTTACAGCGACCACCTCCCTTGACGGACCCACTTTGAAAAGCCTGTTTGTTCTTCCTATCTAATTAGTGCATTTGGTGCTTACCGTAAGCAGCTGCGGGCACCTTTTTATACTAAAAATGAGATTTTTTGTAAGCGGCCAATCGAAAAATGTGATACTTATTGCATGGATCTATGAATTAGAGGTGCATGTTTATTGTATTTCTTTATATATTAGCTTTATTTTGAAGAGGTTTTAAAAACATTACTGTGAAGAGATGAGAAAACTACACAGATTTTGACCGACCATTTTTCATATGATAAAAGTTTTTAAAATTTGTCTGAAAATGCTAAAAAATACTAAACCACCTGATTATAAATAATAATAGGCCTACAATTAGCTGGAAAATTGAGAGGCTCGTTTCGTTAAGAATAGCGTATATAGCCATAATAAGTGATTTTGGCCCTTTATCGGCAGAACCTCCCGTAAGGGGTCACCGCCCGTAAGCGGCCACTTTTCCAGGTCCCGAGGGTGGCCACTTACGGGAGGTTCAACTGTATTTAAAAAAACAATTATCCTTAGTTACGCATAGAAACAGGTTCTAAGATAACATAAATAATACATTTTGACATAACTTGACCCAACAAATTACCCTTTCCCAAGGTCAGACATTTTCTGGGATTCAGTAGATAAGTAAATTTGGGAAAAGGTAGTAAAGCTATGTAATCAATTGTTTGTAGTCATGAAACCCCATATTAAAAAAATTGTACTTAGTTACGTATAGAAACAGTTGCTACAATACACTATAGGTAAAATGTTGATGTCATTTGATCTCAATATGTAAATTTTTTTTTTCATGAAACTCCATATTTAATTTTTTTTTTAAATATCATTTGTTACGTAAACAGGTTTAAGATAACACTAAAGGTCATTTTTTTTACCTTTATTCAGATTCGTCAAGACTTTCTTTCTGAGATTATTAGGATTCAGTATTTAAAGTAAATTTGGCAAAAAGTAGAAATGTAAAACTATGTAGAAAAAATGTTTTGTATTTATGAAAAACCCCTTATTTTTTTGAAATTTTAGAAACAGTTACTATGGTAAAATGTTGACCTCAAAATGAATGAATTTACAAGGTCAAGTTTGTCATTAATGGAATGCAGTAGAAGTAAAATTGAGAAAAATTACAAATGCAATCAATTCTTTGTATTAATAAAAACGCCATTTTTTACGTTTTTTTTAAATTACTTTCCTTAGTTACACATAGAAATGGTTGCTAAGGTAACACTATAGGTAAAATATGAAAATTGTTGATAATTGTTATGAACTACTTGTAAATGTTGATCAAACATGAATAGTTGTAGTCAACTGGGGACCTGTCCTGTTTTGCATTCTGACCCCTTTTGACCTCAAATGACCTATTTACAAGGTCAGATTTTTTGGGAGGTCTTTCTGTATCTCTTTACACAAAATAGATTTAAAAATTTATAAAAACCATTGACGTAATTATTTCCAAGTTTAACATTATTTTCCATCAACTAAATATTTCAATGCAAAATACTGTTTTTCTGGCAATTAATTGAAATAAACCTGGCAACACATTCTCCTATTTTATCTAAACTATTCGTATGACTCTAGTAGCATTATGACAAGCCACATATACATTTTATTATTGGATTAGCCATATTTAAATTGTGTTTCATGTGTTTTGTTTGTTGATATTTAGTTATATTTTTTGTATTTTTCGTATTTTCCTGGCAACACAAAACCTATGTACGAAATTTACCCCAGTGTTTTTTTCGTGATTATTGTTGACAAACCTATTGACTATCAAATTAAAAAACCTCATTGATTTAAAAACACCACTTTGGAAGTTATAGGTACGTTTATGAGGTATACTTTTATAAAAAAAATATTTTTTAAAAACACCCCTTTTTAAAATAATGGTATCAACCAAACTCCATTTTGTAATTAATTTTTTTTTCTACATTAAATGGAACTCAATACATGTTGTTTACCATGCTATAAACAAAAACTGTATACTGTAAGTATTTTTGGTTAAAATAAGTATACAAATTTGTACTTTTTCACTATAGAAAATCTGTGAAAAATGGCAAAAACATCAAAATTTGGATAATTGACCGTTGTCATGGAAACGGAGGCTAAAAATTAAAATGAATGTTGTAGATATGCTTTTTATTGAAATGTCTATTCATGGTAAAAATTTGAGAGAAATCCATTTTTTTACATCTGCCACCAAATCTTTGATTTTTACAGACAATGGCTCTTAAAATGTGAAAAATTGGTGTCGCGTAAAGAAAAAACAGCAAATCTATTCATAATCTTTTGTTGTTGTTGTACGGGTGGACGGGCTCATTAAGTTCATCCTCATTAGCATTTAATACTAATAAATAATAAAGATATTGATAATTTCATAAAAAATGTATTGTATTAATAATTTGTAGACATTATTTTATCACTGCGCCTAATATATTTCGGGCTAATGTTTCGGAAGACGTACTGGTGGCCGTATTTGGTACAGGCAATGCTATTATAGATGTAACAGTCAAACTGCTTACGAGTGAAGATACTGTAATGGCTAATAAAACCATTCAAGTTCAAGCAGGTATGTTAACCTTATCGTTCCCACTTGGACCATGCAATTTGACCAATCACAGGCGAGGGATCAACCGAACTGTCGCTTGTGATTGGTCAACTCTCTCACACCTAAAACGTGCCTCCATTAGAGAAGCAACGCATGGACAAAGACGCAACACAAACAAGTTGACCAATGGCATGCGACAGTTTGTATAATCCAGCGCTTGTGATTGGTCAAATCACTTACGTTGCGCTTACGTCCTTGCGTTACTTCTCTAGTTATGATGGCAATATATTATCATGATGACGACAGTGATGACCATGATAATGATGTTTTGTGTCTTCTCTTGTCTTCTTTCATTTTGGGCTATCTATTATGCCATTACGTACCAAGTTAACTTCACTTATACTAATATTCAGAACAACGATGGCCGGTTACAATTGCATATCAACCCATCATGTATTTACAACGTATTGCCAAATGGATTACGTCATCATTATAGCTGTCCACGCATAACAATTCAATTTAATGTATCATTCCTATAGGTACACCTAAAATTGTTCATTTTATTGTGGATCCAGCCCAACTACCAGATGATGAAGAAATTCCAACAATACGAGTTCAAGCATATTCTGACGATCCTATACTTCAATTTAGTAAAACAGTTACTGCGTTGGTGACAACTAAAAATCAGGTTGTGTTTATCCAGACCGACAAACCCATTTATACTCCTGATCAGGAAGGTTAGTAGTCTAATGATGTACATAGAGTGGTGTAACGCAGATGCCTGACGCCCTTGGTTTAGGAACCCTTAGTGGCCCTCCAACGCTGGAGGCCGGAAATTTTTAGCCTTTTTCAACATATTTTAATGGCTTTTTCACTCTGGGCACTGCTCAGGGGCCCCTGTAAGTTCTGGGCCCCTGGGTATAGCCAATGAACACTCATAACCGTTACGCCACTGTACATATATGTGTGTACATGTAGACCTGCCTGTTTTGTGTTGGGTTCACATTCTGCTTTAAAATTTGAAATATTGTTCTCAAATCATTGCATTTCTATAGATTTTAAATAATCACTGGTCTGTTTCGTATTACAGCTAAAATCAGAGTGATTTCTTTGAATGAGCAACTCAAACCTACCGACAGAATAGTTCGATTAGATATTATCACACCAACCGACGCCATTATCAAGAGGACTGAAGACATTACTACAATTACTGGCTATCATACTGAAATATACCAGTTCTCTTCGTACCCGACATTTGGAATTTGGTCTGTTGTTGTGTCATACGGCCCAAACGTAAGTATATAGGCCTATTTGTTCTGTGTGAAGACATACTTTTTACCTGTATAAGCCTACATTCTTTGACCAAAATGCAAACATTTCTGAATCTGTTTTTTTTTTTCTTTTAAGACGCTATATACCTTAATGTATTATTCCATATTATGCATTAATTAACTAAATTTAAGTTGTGTCACTTCACTTACGTGTGTTAATTGCAATGACATATCTGCTGAAGTTCAAATCTGTAGTTTCTATATTTTTGTAAGAAATTTAGCTAGAATATTATAATTGTATAATTTTTTTTAAGCATGAATGGAATAGCACAGTTAAATTTGAGCTTCGAGAGTATGGTAAGTTCAGATAATTGAAATGCGCCACTTTATCATTAAACGAGTATAGAATTAACTAGAATCAATGAAACATTTTTGCTATAGACAAAGTAGCCCACTTTCGAGGGTTGCCACGCATACGTACTAATAACATTAATCATTTCAAACCTATCATTTCTTTACAGTTTTGCCGACATTTGAGCTAAAAATGGAGGGGCCAAAACAGATTTTGCAATCAGATTCAACGATTTCGGTGACTGTCAGTGCAAAGTAAGAAAATGCAAAATGTTAATAGCACATGGCTTCAGTATCATTATTAGAATACACCACTATATGTGAGCGTAAAAATAGGGCACTTATTTTTTTATCATGTGACCCACAATCGTCCAATCAATGGTCTTTCCATCATGTAATTGGCGAATGGCTCGCTGAACGACATTTGCTAACTTCATAGTTAATGGTTCTATACTGGCTGTTTAGGTATGTGTACAACAAGAACGTGAGAGGTACCGCTGTCATAAAAATGTGGGTTGTAAACAAAACAAAAGATGACGTTATCGGTGAATTTGATCCTGAACACAAATCTGTAAGTGCAGTATCTATATATAAATTTAAATTCGGTAAATCGCGTATTACTTCTAGAATGTTTACTCGATGGAATATAAAGTTGGTTCGTACTTTCGGTACTGATTTAAAACACCTGATGTAACCCTGTTTACAAATTGAATTGAGTTAGATGATTAGTTATTGACAATTAAAACGAATTTAGGTTCAACGATTTGCGCCAAATAGGGAAGTTTTGGCGATCGTGGTATACACTGTCTAGTGGATGTCTATCTTGAAAAATACCCGCACACAATAATACGAGGATGTTTCGCATTTTCCTATCTCCTCCTACGATAATTTGTCTTAATAGCTGAAAACCCACGGTTGAACAGCTCGAGTACAGATAAGAATCATAATGTTGAAGACATTCCAATCTCTGTTCCACAAGTGTCTATTCCCTGCAGGCGTCGTAAATTTGATCCATTTTTTTTTCAATCTGTGCTGCAGAGGTTGGATATAGGTTTTTTTACGGATAACGAGCTAGCGTTTTCATGCGCCCTCTATTATGTACAACACTTTATTATTGCAGTTAAACCACTCATACCAACACCCACCTCCCTCACTGGCATAAGTAGCGTTGTAAAGCCAGAGAAGATAGGCCTACGGTACGAAGGTTCACATGCCCTAAACGCAAAACAACTTTGGTGTGTAGGAACCAACTTAAGTATGAATTAGCTCAACCCTAATGTTACATAATAAGTTTGTTTAAATTTGCCTCAAACAATTGGTCTCATTTTGTGACAAGTTTCTCTTTCGGAAGTAATTCCCATGGTGCTAATTTTAGTTGGGTACATATATTACCGTGTCTATTTATTCGTTCCTGTAAACGACATGTATTATTGTCCTGCGGTACGTATACATTTGAAATCGCCATTTTTTAACGCTGAAATTACTATGGATTTGAGAACCATCTGTGGGCACGACCTGTGGGCACGACCTAGGTGGTACGCGAGCGAAGCGAGTACTATTAACTATAAGCGACACCCAATATCATAATTCTGTTGAACAATGTTCCGAGTTTTATTCCTAGTATGACACCTGGACGTATACAGTACGCAAGCCATTGTTATGTCGTATAGGCTTTAAAATATCATGAATTATTCATGATTTCTGCCTCAGACGTCAAGAAACTATATCTTTTCGCTTGCGTACACTGTATGTACGGTACTGAATTGCTTTTTATTATCTGTTGGTACAATGAAATCACTACCGGTACATAGATTAAACGGAAAATAATTTGTAAACCTTCATCGAACAAAATGTGATAGGCCTCGATGAAATAGTATTTAAAACAGTGTTATCGCTCTTGACAGTTAAATGCACAGGGAACGGCTGCCTTTTCAATAGATCCCTTTACCAAATATGGCGACAACTGGTTCAGCATATTCAAAGGTGCAACCCTGAAAATAGAAGCTGTAGTTACTGAACGATCAACTGGAGATCGCGAGATTACAACGATCAGTGGGGCTAAATTTGTTGAACGAGTGTATACATTTAAACACGATCGAACTGTTAGTCACTTCAAGAAAGGTACAACATTTGATATTAAGGTATGCTTTAGATTTATTTTGTTTATGGTATCAATGCTTTTAAATGACAATTCAATCAATTGCTAGACAAAGTGTATAAAAGACACATAGTGTTAAAACATTCTTCTATTAATGATTGAGAAAATTGGCGACAGCTGGTAAGTTTTTTTGTTCACCAACGATCTCGACTGAAGCTAACTGTCACTTGATTGGTCAACTCACTTGCGTCCAAGTGGAAACCATGTTTTAACATTCAAACAAATGTTCGTCTAGTACTGAGAGGAATTCCTCAATCCATCTCTTAATTCGATAATTATAACAAATTTTATTTGGAAGTTAAATAATTATTACACGTTTTTTTTTTCTTCTCTCAGATTGATTTATTCCATTCCGATGGGTCTCCGGCAGTAGAAGTAAATACTGAAATCCAAGCTTATGGCACTAATGGCGACGGAATTGAGCAAATGCTGACGGGCACCAAAAACTTTCTACTAAAAAAGAAAAGTGACAACCTAGGTCAAGTGGATTTCCGGGTTGATGTTAATCAAGACACTGAGTTAATTTCGGTCACAGTGAGTTTCCAATATTATATTTCATAATCTAAATGTAGCTACGCACTTAGAAAGTAAAATAAGTTAGTTAAAATGCCTTATTCTTTTCTCTTAGATTAAAACTTTAGATGACAACTTTCCTAAGGAAGCCAATGAACTTCTTGAGTTCACTATCCACCCAATAGACAGTGAAACTGGTGCTTACTTACAGATAAGAGTGCCTCCTGGTGTGATTACGGTATGCTTATAAAAATAACTTTCTAAATGATGTTCTTTATTAGAGGATTGATAAAGAATCCTGTTGTTGCAGTACCCGCTTCTTACTTAGTCTCGAATCTAACCCTTAGCCACCAGTGCAAGCTCGGTGGTCTAGAACGCCAGATCTGGAGCTCACAGGTTAGATACCTACACGGGTTCTCAATGTACTTAGTATAAAGTACAAATTTCGTCAGAGTAGAGCAAAACATCTGACCAATTATATAATTATAATTATACTACAGTGTAGACTGTATCTCAGAAACCACTAATGTATTTTTGTATCGTTATTGTACAAACGTATTCTATGCCTATTTCAAGCTCATTGTACTTAGTTTAATCCACAATTGCGTAATTATGATTAATAATAAATAATATATAAATATTTAATATCTATTAATATTACTTTAAAGTATAATTGGTATGCCTTTTTATATTCTAATTTAGGAATTCCAACAAAACTTTGATTTAGAAGTAGTCAAATCTGGAAATGTTGATGTAGTTGGTTTGAACCATATTGTAAGTTAAATAATTTAATATGTACCGTATACAACTGCCGATCGGCATGTCATGAAAATCACGATTTCGTGTATTATCTTTAATATGACAACTAAAATGTAGAAACTTAATTTGTTATTTTTTTTCATCTAAGTACAGTATTATATAGCTTTATCGCTTCTTGCTTTGTGGTGCGGTTCCACAGATGTACCTTGTGAAAACATCTTTCCAAAGAATATAAATATATCATACTAATGAATAATCCGCGATTATTTTCATTGGGGATAAAACAGATGGAGAATAAAGAAGACTTAAGACTAAAAGTCACATTAAATATATTTAATATTATTTAACTCCCAAAATCAACCATGCGTTACCAGCATTCGGTGCCATTGCCGACGTATGTGGTGTCCACCGCATGGGAAACCATTAATGTTCCAGATGTAATCATGTATTGCTCCTTCTTCTGATTTATTCTTTTGCGTTTCATACTGGTTACAATGACACAGCCCCGTTTTGATTACATTTTTTTTTCAAGATACAGACACAATATAATCATCTCTTAATTTAAATTCATATTAGGTGGTAGTTAGAGGAAAGATTGTGGGGTATAATTCAGATCTTAATTCCAATCTTGGAGCAACAAAAACTCTTCGTATTGCTATAACGAAAGATATGGTTCCAAATGCAAGACTAATCATATATGCTTTTGTCGATGGTAAAGTTGTATCTGACTCTATATTATTGGATATTGCGGAGGAATGCAAATCACAGGTTGGAGTTTATTATAAGTTTATCAATTTTTCTAATTTTAAATATTTGCTTCATTTTGAATTTACAATACTAACAAATGATGATGGCGGCCGGCGGCGTTGGTGTTGTTGGTGATGGATGATAAATGATGGATAATGGTGGTGGTGGTTGCAGATGTAAAGAGGAAACATTTGTTTAAATATATTATTTATTCTCTCAGTAAGAGATTTATTTGTTGGCTGCTCGACAAGAATACCCCCTAAAGCTTGGTTCCCACTAGAACGTAACGCAGGGACGTAAACGCAACGTAAAGCTTGGTTCCCACTAGAACGTAACGCGAGGACGTAAACGCAACGCAAGCGTTTTAACCAATGACAAGCGAAGTTATAGACAGTTAGCAATCACAAGCAAATAAGCCATCGCTTGTGATTGGTCAATTCACTTGCATTGCGTTATGTCCTTGCGTTCCGTCGTTAGTGGGCTAGCGACGCAACGTAACGCAGCCAACGCAACGTAAGAAAATGCCCTTGCAATAATTGTGTTTGCCCCCGCCTGCGTGAAATCAAACCTTTTGCAGCATTGTCGGTTTAGTGGATCTGAAAGTAGTGTGCCCGCCACACCAAGCCTTGATCCACACCTGTGCTTACTCCCCCTTCATTTACATACGCTTTACTAGACGATACAGCTATCGAGTAAAACATTCATTCTGTGCGTGTAGTAACATTATTATTGTTATAAAAATTGTTTTAAACATCTATTCCCAATATTCTATTGTTTATGATCTACAGTTAAGTATTGAGGTGAAAGATGCAACTCTGTCACCGCGAGAAAATGCCAAGTATATAATTACCGGTGAGAGTAATAGTAGAGTAGCACTGCTAGCTGTTGACAAATCTGTCTATTTCCTTAAGGACTTCCATCGTCTAACAAGAAAAAAGGTTTGACACAATAATAGTTTCTCCTGTCCTAATACAATTATAAACATTATCAGTTTCTATATTTTTTTCGATTTTTTTTCTTCATCAATCTCCAGTTCCAAAACCATTTTCCCTCACTCTTTTTCTTTTCTTATCCATGAAAACTATGAAAATTCAACCTGCACATTTCCATAAATTTATTACGTTGTCGCTAGATGTTCCAAAGAATGGCGAAACTTGATCTTGGTTGTGGACCAGGCGGCGGGGCAAATAGTAGAGAGGTATTTGAAAATTCTGGTTTGGTTGCCATGACGGATTCTTATCTATATGGAGAGTTCCATGTAACTGACGTTCGAGACGGTACAAAAACATTATTGTTATTACTTTAAGAAATACAACTACTACCACTTTAAAAAGATTTATTAAAAAAAAATAGAATTGTTATATAGGGGCCTAAAATAAAACCTGTGTAAAATAATGTTCCAAAAATGATATATTCTCTGTTAATTGTTAGTTAAATTTTAATAAAGTCAAAATTATTAATTTTTCTATAATGTAGGCTATGGATGTCCATCGAAGTCACAAAGGCGTAAGAAACGAGAATTAGATGGTAAGTGTACATATTGTGTGTATGCCAGAAGCTTTAAATTAGTATTTTCTTACTAATAATAGTTACTAAAGCGTGGTTCCCACTAGGACGCAACACAACGACTTAAGCTTGGTTCCCACTAGAACGTAACGCAAGGACGTAAACGCAACGCAAGCGTTTTAACCAATGACAAGCGAAGTTATAGACAGTTAGCAATCACAAGCGAATAAGCCATCACTTTGTGATTGGTCAATTCATTTGCGTCGCGTTACGTCCTTGCGTTGCGTCGCTAGTGGGAACCACGCTTTATTGACGCAAAGTGCTGTATTGCGTAATCACAAGTGGGAACCGACGACGCAATAGTGCTGCAAACATCGTAGGTTTGATTTCACGCAGGCGGAGGCAAACACAATGATTGAAAGGGCATTTTCTTACTTTGCGTAGATTTCGTTACGTTGCGTCGCTAGTGGGACCCAAGCTTAAGGTAAAAAATACATCATTTGGTGGAAAAGCAAAAACCTTTTTTTTTTCAAATATGACAAAAATAAAAAAATACTTATTACTTTAAAGATGTATTGTCCTCCTGAAAAAATAATTCTTTAAACAAAATGTTGTTGAATATTCCATTTTAATGTAACATAATAGTTATCCACTTTGACCACAAATTTTATCGAAAAAAAATGTATTTACTTGACAAAAATGCAATTTAAAGCAAAAAATGGTCAAATTGGCTGCCAGCCAATGGATTTTTGGTTAAATTTAAACATTTATTTTGTCATTTTAGAAATGAAAACATTATTTTTTTTCGGGTTTTTTTTCTATGGAAGTGATTAACTTTATTAAAACTACAAAATAACATATTCAAGTCTGATTTTTTTAATCTTCATATTTCATGTTTTTGGGGGACAATACATCTTTAAATGCAAGTGGATTCATACCCACGTATTATAGTATAACGCGCGTGCATCCACTTTGAGCTTTGAACATTTACACTCCGTCATATGGCGTATGTGGGTAAAGGTAAGGTTTGCCTTATGGTCTAGGATGCATGTGTCACATGTGACATCGTTTTACAGAATTTGCCTATGATACTGGTAAAATTATAAATACATTACCGAGAATCGGCTAAACGCTGTGTCATTATTTGATTCAATAAGTATGTTTTAATTTAAGAAAACCAACAATCGTGCTATGATGAGTATAAGATGAACGAAGAGTTATGTTCAGCTTGTGAAGACGGTTTTATCAAAATCCCCAAGAAGACATGCGCACAACGAATCAAGAGATTTAGCAAAAGAAAGCGGATAACCGTTCCAGAAGAAATTGGAGATCCGCCAAATGTACATCTTCTTGACAACGTAGTTGTAGTATTCTACAACTGTTGTGCTAGTAAAGAAGAAGAAAGAAATGCAATTGCTGGTAGAGTTGGTGGCGATGATGAGGTAAAGATCGTTGAGAGTTTAGAAGTTATTGCCAGAAGTTATTTCCCAGAAACTTGGATTTTTGAAGAATTTGATATTCCGTACGTAAGAATACTTTATCAGAAATCGGGAGCTTTCGATTTGCGACGACCAAGGACCGATGATCAACCTAAGTTAGGCCAGTCGATGTGTTGTCGGTCGTCCTCTGGACCTAGAAACCATCAAACCTGTGTCGCCGAGGAGGAGCGAGAACCACGTCTCAATGTTCACACATGTCGTACTGTAGTAGTGTAGTTTGGTCATATATGTCGTCGGTCGTTGCAAATCGAAAGCAAATTTAACAAGCTACGCATTTTACTGTATCTATACACCAGTGGTTTTACTGTGACAGGTTTCCTCTTTTTCATCTCCTAGTAAAAGCGGAAAGATAACCAAAACCCCATCTGTCCCTCACAGTATCACCAACTGGATTATACAGGCTTCATCAGTGTCAACTTTAATGGGAATGTGTGTAGCAGAACCAAGAGAGATAGAAGTTTCAAAAGATGTATTTATACAGTTAAAGATGCCGTATTCAATCGTCAGAGGCGAACAAACACAAGTCCAAGCTACCGTGTTTAACTACAAAGATACAGACATCACTGTTAGTATATTAAATAAATGGGTTTAGCGATAGACTTATAAATGTATATGTCCATGGTTTTGCCATTGGCTTAATGTAGGTCCATGGTTTAGCCAAGAACTTATCGTTGTTTTTAACACGCGTACAATTACAACATTGACATAACCCTAATTATTTTGTCAGCGGTAGGTCTAGATAATTCATTTTTGAATGGTTTAAAGATGTATTGTCCCCCTGAAAAAAATATTCTGAACACAATTGTTGTTGAATATGCAATTTAAATACAACATAATAGTTATCCACTTTGACCAAAAAATGGATCGGAAAAAAATGTATTTATCCGAAAAAACTGTAATTTAAAGCAAAAAATGGTCAAATTAGCTGCCAGCTAGCAATGGGTTTTTGGTTGAATTTGACCATTTATTTTGACATTTTATATGGTAAAACACAATTTTTTCCGGGGTTTTTTACGGAAGGGGATAACCTATATGAAAACTACAAAATAACCTATTCAAAGTCTGATTTAATTAATCTTAATTTTTCATGTTTTTGGGGGACAATACATCTTTAAGCTTTTCACTTGGACGCAACTCAACGACGTTGATTATAGTCATTAAATGATCATTTTATGTCTTACATTGCCAAAATTCTATAATTCTGAAAAATATATGCTTAACTTACTATAAATGCATCAGAAGAAGATTTTAGTCGTCACTTCATATAACCTATACTTAGTTTAAAATATAGACTGGTTTACGTAACCTTTATTTATTATTTTTATTTGAAGGCAAATGTGTATATGTATGGTTCAGAAGGCATTTGCTCAGAAAGTCCTCCAGGAGAAAAGGGATCTAAGCACCAGTTGACAATACCAAAGCACGACGCAAAGACGACCTATTTCAACATTATTCCACAAACTGTTGGCAGTCCTACGATTGAGATCAACGCCTACACTATTGACGGAACTGACGCAATCCGTAAAAAGATTCTGGTTGTTGTAAGTTTGCCTACTATTGAATACTAATAAGTACAGACAATTATAAGTGTGGAAAAGACGTAGGCCTAACATTAACATGTAACCATGCTATAAATTATTTACCTCCGCCAAGGAGGTATATGTAATCGGTAGCGTGTGTTTGTTTGTTTGTTTGTTAGTTAGCAGGATTACTCAAAAAGTAATTACAAGATCTTTACCAAAATGATCAGACAGATAGATATGTGGTCAAGGACCATTCTCTTAAATTCTGGGACCATTTGGGACCACAGTCCCAATTCTGGACCACTTTTTAGTATACTTTTTCAGACCTGCTAGTGTTAAAAGATAGGACAGATTTTTTTCAAAAGCCGGCGAGCAGTCTTAAAGTAAGAAGTAAACTAAAATTACATTTTCTCGAGAACTACTTGCCAAAAAAACTTCATTTTTATACAAGAGGCAAGAGTTATAATTTGTGATTTGTAATTTTAAAACATAATTTGATTTAATGTGCACGTTATTTGATGCGCGTAGTTTAAAAAACCTATTTCTTTTCAAATTTACTCGTTTGATTTTCGCATTGCTGTTCCATTGTTAGTCAACTGAAGCTATTGTTAATTGAAAGGCTTGTTACATAACCATTACACCAAACTCGCATACACATGCTTATAGTGAAATTAGCCTAAATCACAAACAGCATTAAGACACACACAAATGTATATATATATTTTTTTTTACCGGAGAAATCTTATGTAGGAGAATTTTACAGTAGGCGGAGGTATGCACTCTCGGAGTGGCTTTCTTGTTATCATTGTTATTAGAATCGACTATTAGAAGAAATACAATGTATTGATAAATGAACAGTTGTCACTCTTGTATTATACAATTTGTAAAGCTATGTCTACACTATCAAACTAGTTTGACAAAACAAGTTTGATGTGCCTAAACATGGTAGTGATATGGCCAAATATGGTAGTGATATGACATCATCATCATGTCCATATATGGTCACATCACATAAAGTTTGATAGTGTAGCAGAGCGTAAGATAATCAAAACAAATTTTAAGTAAGGAATATATAATCTCCAACTTATTTCAAGTAACTAAACCAGATTTAAATGTATTAATAAAACTGGAATATGTTGGAACGTGCTGTAAATCTGCATACACAATACTTAGTTTAAAGTGATCGATATGTTTTTGTATGATTTAATTATGGCAGCACGAAGGAGTTGAAAGGTATCATTCTAAAATGTTGCTGATTGATCCTGCTGGCTCACGTCCAAGTGGAATAGAAACCGGAGATGTAGAAGAACCTGATCAACCCCTACATAACGAATTCCCATTTAAAGCAGAAAGTGAGTACAGTATCTATCTATCATTTTGTTGAGTGTAGTTATAGCTTTATTTTCGCCGTGAATACTAAATTGGTGAATTGTTCGAGTAGAGATATTAATATTTGAAATTGTAATTCTTTCTAGAAGAAAATTGCACGTACGGAAGAATTCAGAAATTTCACAAGAGAAGTTAATGCGTATGCGCAATTTGAACCAAATACCCTTTATATGTTCTCTGTTTAAACACATTACACGTATTTTATTTAGACGGAACCTACTTGCATTTATAACCCATCATTACACATACATCACACATACATCAACTAAAGCTTGATTCCCAAAAGAACGCAACGCATTTTCTTACGTTGCGTAGGTTGCGTTATGTTCCGTCGCTATTGGAACGTTACGTTATGTTCTGTCTGGCCTAGATAGACTGGAACTGCTCCGATACTATCAAGCAGTGATACGACCAGTTCTCGAATATGCCTGTGCTGTTTGGTCCCCGAGTTTATCCAAAGCACAATCTGACCAAATCGAACATGTCCAAAGAAGAGCGTGTAACATAATATGCCCGATGGTACCTCGTATGCTGATACCCGCAGATACCTTAACATCATCACTCTATCTGAACGCCGCGAGAAGTTGTCAAGAAAATTCTTTGATAAAATGAAAAAAAAAGATCATATATTACACTCTCTCTTACCTAAACCTCCCACACACAACCATCAGCTCCGACGCGTTAGATCGTTCACCCTCCCCAAAGTCCGGATACAACGCACAAAAAACTTCATTATTTCCACGGAGTTTTCAATGATTGGTGAATGATCAGTAGCTGAGTTATGATAAGCAAATTGTGAACCTCTATTGGTTTGTGTTACTGGATGTACTATGATGGCCATTGAAAGACTGATTTGTGGACTATGATATATTTTAGTATTACTTGTTTGGACTGTGTTATACTATGTGTTTACATATTTACTATTATATTTATGTCAACTTCATCACTGCTTACTTGATGCAATAAAGGAAATAAATAATAATAATAACACCACTTGGTTGAATTTCCACTACGACGCAGGAACGTAAGCGCAACGCAAGTGATTTGACAAATCACAAGCGATGGCTTATTCAAGTTTCGTTTTTTTATTGGTCGACTCGCCTGCGTCGCGTTGGCGTCCTTGCGTTGCGTTTTTAGTGAGAACCACGCTTCGAAGTTGATCAATTAATTTGTATGAAAATATTGTCTACAGCAAGTCGTAACTTAGCAAACAGTGTGCAGACGGACAGCATGAATATATCAATTACTGACTCTAATATAATACCAGGAACAGAACAATGTTTCATCACATTTTTTGGTAAGTTGAATAACAACATACATTTGTAATGTGGGAGGTGTTTTTTGATTCTGCATTATATTAATTATCTTGTCCGCATAGCGCTATGTCCGAAATATTTTTCAATGAATTTCAAAAGCAAATTGAATAATATAGCGATCATATACGATACACTGTTCATGATTCTGACAAACTAGTCTAGGTTCTAGACCGAAATTAATGAAAAGATAAATATTTTGGCACAAATGGCGTTTCAAACGTATAATTCATTCAATCTTTATCTCTGGTCCAATGAAAGTAAAATTACTTATACTACTTACTACAACTCATCTCAATTTCGGAAAAAAATCGAAACGGCGACTGGTAGACTAAAGCTTGGTTCCCACTGGAGACAAAACGCAAGGACGTAACGCAAAGCAAGCGTGTTGACCAATGACAAGCGAAAGTTTGAATAATTACAAAGCTTGTGATTGGTCAACTCGCTTACGTTGCGTTTACGTCTTTGTGTTGCGTTCTAGGGGGAACCAAGCTTAACATAAAACAGACAATAAATAAGTCTACTGTAAAACGTACACAGAAGTAAATGTTGTATATTTTACTCCTCTTTGCATGTTTCAGTGGATATTATGCATTTAAATGCATCTACACCCAGGTCGTCCATCTTTAACTATACCATTTTATCTTCCTCTTATTATGTTGATGTCCATTGCAAGACTGTATTTAGCCCATAGAACATGACATTTGTAAATGTCATGTTATATGGTCTAAATAAATAACAACAAAATAGGTAGCTTGTGCAGTTTGCTGATATCCTCTCGATTGTAATAATTATGCAAAAATGATATTATATATATTGTAATTATATTACAGGTGATGTTATGAGCCCTTCTGTAAGTTCAATAATTGAAGGGTTAGACCCTGGTTCGTTACTCGGTAAGCCAATGGGATGTGGTGAACAGACCATGATGTTTATGTCAGCTAATGTTTACACGATGTTATACCTGGATAAAACCAATCAAATCACCGGCAAGTTGGAAGAAAACGGCTTCTCGAATGTAGAAAAAAGTATGTATAATTGTTTATTCAATGTTTCCATCAGAGTACTAGGTGCATTATTTTGGTAGAACCTACAGTCCTCACAAACCTGGAGAATATTAAGAATATTAACTAACAATAATAGATAATAATCTAATTCTATAGCGATCTAAGTATTAATTGTGAAAATAGTATACAAAGCCATTTATTTATTGGGAAAATATTATTTACACTAGAGCATATGTTTGTTTATATCTAATACTGAATTACAAAATGAACACAAAATTAATTAATTGATTTATCAGCCATGAGGTTAGAATGTACCAGCTATGTTATAACGCTGTTGATTTGTCTTAGGTTACCAGAGAATGATCACCTATCAAAGAACGGATGACGGGTCATTTTCAGCGTGGGGAGATCGTAGACCTGGCAGTACTTGGTGGGTAATTTTTTTCAGTATGGAAGAATTTATTTTTAGTAGGTAGGCGATGCAGAAAAAAAACTCATTCGTAGGTAGGGTTAAAACCCGGTAAACATCGACATCCAAAGCTACAGCTACAAACCATTCAACTACACAGACGTGATAGAGCGTTTTTATTAGCGTATTGTAGTCATTTTTACGTCATACTTCAAACATAGTTAATAAAATACAGGAATCTATACAGCATGAATAGGCTAGCGGAGTGAATATTTTTTTCCTATCCAATTAAGGCAGAAATCATTAATAATTCATTCGAATAATTATTTACAAAATTAATTTACATAATATGGCACATTATAGAGGGCGCTATATAAGTATGCAGAGAGATTAACAGCGTTTACCAACCGAAATGTTTGGTATAGTAAAGGCTTTAACCTATTACACTGGAGCCCTCGGTTTTTTTTAAATAGTTGAGAGAGATTATTTAGAGAGTTAGGTTTAATATATTTAGGAAGTATATCAGCTATCTTGCAATTCTTTATAATAGAAAATAATTAAGGTTATGAATTATTCATGTTTTCTGCCTTAATTGGATAGGAAAAATGCTAGCGGGGGTGCACTTTGTGGGTTTTTTTTTTGCAGGTCTTAATTTGAAGAATCACAATTATTGTTTTTGAATATAAACAAACCTATCTAAAGTTACAACAAAATGTAATATTGAGTAAACTCTCATTATTTTCAATAGGCTGACGGCTTATACGGTTAAAGTGTTCTACAACGCGCTTGTACTACAAAGATATGTTAACAGTACAATCCTTTGTAACGCGTTTAATTTTTTTGAAACGCGATACGTGGATATCGATGAGGTTGAAGGTCAGGGTAGATTCTACGAAAACAACACAGTTATTCATAAAGATATGGCCGTAAGTGCAACGATAAAATGTAGCAGTGAATTGTTTGCAAATGCAGTCGATCTATTTCATTTTTTATTTTATTTCAGTATTTAAATTCCATAACACAAATACTTTTTACTTATTACCTTTTTTTAAATTTACTCCGGCCTTGTTAAAAGAGAACTCTATCATGGAAAAATTTTCTCCATTTAACATTCATTTATGTACGGAAGAGCCGTCAGATTATTATTTTATTACTTTTCTCCAATTCATACAATATGACTTTATATTTCTAGGGTGGAATCAGTGGTGACATTATGATGACCGCATTTGTTGTCACAACTTTGAAAAAATACAACCCAAAATACCTAAAATATAAGCCTGTGGATTGTGGTGTGGTAAGTATCAACTACTCCAACATTAAAGATGTATTCCCAAAACAAGCTTTGAATCGGCCATTTTGAAGTTAAATAAAGTCATTCATTTTCGCCGAAAAACCTACAAATAGTTATATTGCTTACAAAAAAAACCAGTTAAATTTAAACCAGAAATCCGTTTCCTAACGCAATGGGCTTTGTGTTGAATATCAGGGTTTTATCAAGTAAATATGTTTTTAGATCCAATTTTTTATCAAAGTGAATAACTATAATTATTATGTCAAATTAAAATGGCCTGTTCAACATTTTTTTCTCCTTAATTATTGTTCAATTGTTCAATATACAGTATCCCTTATATTATCTTTGTTGCTCCACAAACCAAGCTTGGTTTCCAGTAGAAAATAATGCCGCAACGCAACGTAATGACGCAACGTAATGACGCAACGTTTAATATATTTCACTTTACGCAATCGACTTAATGTCTGCCGAAAGCAACATTCTGCGGAAAGTTGAATAGTTTCTGCTTGCGTCTAACGGCACCGTGTTTACACAGTTGGTTCCCACTTGTGATACAATAAGTGCATGTTCCTACGACACTTTGCATTGTTACGTTGCGTCTACGTCGCGACGCGTCGTAAAGCTTGGTTCCCACTAGCGACGCAGCGTAACGCAACCTACGCAATGTAAGAAAATGCCCTTCCATATTGTGTTTTCCCCCGCCTGCGTGAAATGAAATCAAACCAGCGATTACGCAATACATCACTTTGCGTCAATACGTCACGGCTAGTGGGAACAACGCTTTATTACGTTGTGTCCTAGTGGGAACCAAGCAATGAACAGTGTCGTACTGTACAGTTTCTTAAACCGCAAACCGCCACCTTTTAAAATTACTATTTTTCCTCTTTAAAGAAAACTTAGAAAGCACTTTGTGAGCCAGAATACTTGAAAAGTATTGTTTATTTTTATTTGCAGATTTA
Source organism: Antedon mediterranea (assembly GCF_964355755.1). NCBI lineage: Eukaryota > Metazoa > Echinodermata > Crinoidea > Comatulida > Antedonidae > Antedon > Antedon mediterranea. The sequence continues at coordinate 30,417,976 of NC_092673.1, read as the reverse complement.
TGATGACAGAATTGCAAAAGCTATTTCGTACCTCGAGGCTAATTTTAATACTTTGGAAACAGTTTACCATCGTACAGTCGTAGCATACGCATTGAATGTGGTAAACAGTACACTTAAAGATGAAGTATGGACCAAAGTGAAAGAAGGCGCCTCGTTTGATACAGTTAAGGGCCTACGTCACTTTACAATGAACTCAAAGGCACTGACGGTCGAAGCAACAAGCTATGCGCTGTTGACTGCTGTCCACAGAAATGAGATTAGGTATGCAAACGGTATGGTGAATTGGCTGACGGAACACAGAGACTTCAAACGCGGGTTCAGTTCTACATCCGTTAGTATTATGTTTTTGGTTTGTTTGTTTGTTTGTGTGTGTTGGGGTGGGGGTGTGCGTGTGAGTAACCTTTCTTTATACTGTACATATTTTAAATCCACTTCTTTTCTATTTTTGTAATGGCAGCTTTCCACTTTAACATTATTTCCATCGTTCTTAACACACACATGACTTACTTACCTAAAGAATGGTGTTTTTAACTCTCAAAATATAAAAAAAAATCTCCAACAACATACTACAATGACGATTTTCTTTCTTTCTCTGTTTTATTTCAATAAACAATTAATAACTTCTTCACAACCATTTTGTCTCGCCCAACCTCCTTGAATGGCACTTAAAAATATACAAATCTATATAAAACTTTTTTTCTAATTTCGTTCTTTGTTTAAATCAAAACAACAATTCTTTTTTCATTGATTGTTGTTATGGTACTCCAACATATGACGTACTGCGGATAACAATTGGGGTTATCCGCAGTTTTGGGGTGTTTTTCATTTAAGGACACTGCAATTGCTTTTGAAGCCCTATCAACGTATGCAAGTGAAACCTCAATTGCGCCTGTTGTTATGACGTGCTATGTAACTTCGACATCAACGAAAAAATACGAGGAGAGTGTAGATATTGACAGCAAAACATCAACCTTATCACAAAGAAAGACAGTGAGTGAACACTGCATAGGCCTATGTGTAAACTAGTGTATTAGTCACGTCAATTCAAATGTTAGAACCAGTCCTGAGTTATACACTTGAGTTATGTAGGTACATAATAATGTTTAATTCATGTTGTTTCAGTGTCCTTTTGACGGTACACTGATCATTAAATGCAAGGGAGAAGGTGTTGCCCAGGCTCAGGTAAGAGAGATTATTATAATTAGCCAAGTCGATTAATATTACATTTCAGGGGCGAGGTTGACGGATTGCCGTGTTGTAAAGATGCGTGTACAATTTGACACTTGAAACGCGTCGTTTATTTTAGGCCTACTGAAAGCAACAATTTTGTCTGTTAGGTTGAAGTTATTTACAATACTCCAGCTGCTACCCCAGGAGAAGAATGTGCATTTTATATCTTTGCACAAATGGTACAATTACAAGCAGATCCCAGCTCTGAAACCAAACGGTATAGATTGGAGGTTGCTGTTAAGTAAGCTAATTGTTTTTTTTTATTTATTAAAACTATTAAGAAAGGTGTATAGAAAGTAAAAATATATTGTTAAAAAAGTAGTAAAAATATGTTTTGGTTGTTTTGCAATTAAGTTAATTAATATCGGATCACTGTATTTGCATGTCCCTTACTTTTTTTACCTAACTAATATGATACAATTATTAGATATCAAAAAGAACTAAATGGACAAACGGATATGGCGATTGTTGATGTTGGTTTATTAACAGGTTTTACTCCAGTACAGAGCACATTGGATAATGTAAAAATTTTTTTTTTAAATTAAATTTCTACCTTATTCTTAAAAGATGTATTGTTCCCCAAAAACATGAAAAATAAAGATTAATAAAATCAGACTTTCAATAGATTATTGGTAGTTTCAATAAAGTTAATACCTTTCGTAGAAAAAAACCCGGAAAAATGACAAAATAAATGGTCAAATTCAATCAAAAATTTGAATATGTTTTGCTTTATATTAAAGTTTTTTAGGTATATACATTTTTTTTTTCGAACCAATCAAAAAATTGATTTAATAATGACATATGCTTACGGTATAATGATGTTTTTTCTAGTTCCAAACGATATAAATCGGTTATCTTGCAAAAATACAAAATTTAGCCTACTTGATTTAAGTATTGTTAGGTATTATTATTTGTTGTCACTATGCTACATGTTATTCGTATTAGTGCTAATAATGTTTCCTTTATTATTTAGCTTGTAGATTCTGTCGAGTACCCAGTAGAACGATATGAGAATGTCGACAGAAAGGTTGTATTGTATCTAAAAACAGTAAGTATGTTACCTTTATTTAGTAAAGATGAGATTACATGGTCAATTCTAAAGTGAAGAAGATTAACAAATAAACTTCCGTGATCGTCGAAAACCATACGGCGCAACAGATCGCTTTCCGACGGAAAGAAGCTAACCCACTAGAACGCAACGCTACGACGTATTGCGTAATCAAACCGACGACGCAATAGTGCTGCAAACATCGCAGGTTTGAGTTCACGCAGGCGGGGGCAAACACAACTATTAGAAGGGAATTTTTCTTTCGTTGCATATATTACGTTGCGTCGCTAGTGGGAACCAAGCTTTATTTTGTATAAAACAACCAGTTTCTTTGACTCACGCCGAACATTTTGTTTTATTTATCCATGTTTATTTTGTTATATTTTCGGTGACAAAATGTTTTTTTCTTCTTCTTATAATTTGTTTGCAGTTGACTTCAAACCTAACAACTCTTCCTTTTCATGTCGAACGAGAATTTATAATTGGTAATGCTCAGTCAGCTAGCGTCACAGTTTTCGATTACTATTTCCCAGGTAGCTTTTTGTTTTTAAGTTTCGTTCAGGCAGATATGTGTATTAATTCATATCGATGAACTAAATGAATACTATTATAACCTATAACTAACTAGGCTAGCTAAATAGGTTACCTAACCTAGGTAACATCGATTAGGAATGCACATGTTAGCACTAATTGCACATATCTTGAAAGTACATGCACATTTAAAAATCCCTATTTGGAGAAGTATTCAATATTGGCATAATGGCAATGAAATTAGTAGGTTTTTCTTAATTTTGTAAGCTGTTTTATTTATTGAAATCAGTCTAGTCCATCAAGTTACTACGAAACTACACTATCACGGAACTACATTATCACATCACTATATTGAGGAAGTTTATTATGTTTTATTGTTTTTAACAGAGAAAAAATGCACTGCATTTTATAACCCATTTGACGATCAAACTGAATTGAGACAAGCTTGTGAGGGCGATATTTGTGTTTGTGCGTCAGGTAACTATACAATAGATTGATTTTCTTATACAAAAGAAAACTGATTATCGAAACGTAGTTGATTATCTTTAATTAATTATCTTTCAATTACTGTAGCTAGATTTTTAAAGAAAGCTTTTCATTTTGTTGGTATTCGTTTCCGAGCATGACCATCACGGTTTGATTCCCAGTATTCAAGTGTACGTATGACAAGCCATGTGTGCCAAAATGTTTATCTTTTTACCTATATTAAGCCGAATCGCCGCCTGGAACTCCTAACATGTGTCTGTATATTTCGTTACGCTGCTAGGTGCTTGTCCAATTTGTGGGAGATCCGAAGTAGAGAAAGCGTCGCCTGACAAACTTGAAGACCTGGCTTGTGGATCAAAGAGTGAAATCGATTATGGTAAAAATTCAATTTAGGAGTAAAATGTGGTTGTGTTATAAAAAATGCTGAATGTATTCGTGTAATAGAAAAACATTTGTATGAGACGACTATTCCATTCAATGATATGGAGTCAAGTAAAATAGTCCTCATCCGAGAAGACTCCTTCTACAACCAGAACCATGGAGCGAGTGAGCCTCAAACCCTTGCCGATGTTATGACTACGGTTCCACTGTCTTAACTACTCACTCATTATGTTAATTTTAAAAATTAATTATTGCATATCATGACCGATCTAGAACAGTGAATAGTAATTTTTGACAGACCATGTGGCACGAAAGTTGTTCTTCGTATTTTGGAGTCAACTTCAGATGTGAAGACTCTGCTCCTGCGTCTCTATGCGCTGTGGACTTAGATGTTACCTTTTCAACAACATTCTTCTCCCCTAAGGGTCACATCGTGTCATCGGCAGCCAACTACGGCGGCATTTTCGTCTGTCCACGACAGTGTGCGTGTGTATGTGTGTGAACTAGTACACTGGGGTAACCCCCTACTCGTATCGAAAGATGTACTAGGTTCTCTAAAGTGCACACGAGCAATATGCATACACTGGACCTACGGTTTATAGTCCTTATCCGAGAAGACTTGTTCTACCACCAGAACAATGGAGCGAGTGAGGCTCAAACCCTTGCCATGTTATGGCTATGGATTACAGTTCCACTGTCTTAACCGCTCGGCCACTCACTCCTCACTGTTTGTAGTGAGTGAAAGACAAACTTCATAATATCATTTACAAGCACTAATCAAAAAGAACGAACGACAAAAATGAGGTGCTCTGAAAAGGCCAGTTGTCAATTACGTCTTTGTTTTTATTTACTAGTGTTCGAGGCTGTTGCTCTTTCCGTTGATACAATAAACGGCTTCATTACTCTCAACGCGAATGTTAGCAGATTAAAAAAAGGTACGTAGTCGTACCGTATACGATTATCGGCATTTCAACCGGTTTCTCTGAGTATTTCCAATATTGACATTCCGTAATTTAGCATATCATGTAAATCATGTTATTCCTGTACCATGTAAAGGTTACGTTAGCTTATATAGGTCAGTATATATAGTATTATAAATACTAGCCGGTCAGCTCCTTATGGTATTGAGCAGGATTAGAGTTCTCTCACCTAACGGTGTTTATATAGATTTGGAGTATGGGACTCCTAAACGTCCTAACATTCTTTTCTGAACCTCTCTTTGTCTTTTTAGGCAGCGATCAATTTGACGAGGTGAGCGATACTGAAGGATCCCCCCGCCTTTTCATTATAAAGAGTTCGTGTCCAGGTTGTGACGTATTTAAACTTGGCCACAAGTATCTGATAATGGGCAAAGATGGTATTTCCTACAAAGAGGACGGTAAAACTAAGTAAGTTTTTTTTTTTCAAAATTAATAATCACATTTATAACCATAACCATTTATAGTCGCCGTTTAATTTAAGAGAACAAGTTACTCATTTCATCACTGGTACAGTATAATCAGAGTTCAATGAACTTTTCAAGATTAGTTCTTTACCCGAGTGAGTTGGTTTCATGTGCCCAGTTATCGCTAACTTAACCCTGGTAAATAAGAGACACCTTCCCTTTTTCTTGATTAAAACATGTTGCAGCCCGTAATGCTCCTCTACAGCACTCCGCATGATTAGAAAAGCAACAATGTGCAGATAGGAAAATAAAATAATGAATAGGCCTAGTATATACGGTAATACACGTAATCCTATGTTTTATATACCCTAAAATGGAAGAGCCGTAACATTGATGTCAAACAACCACACATGATGTGTGTACTGTATTGCGCTATCGATGTCCAAAGAGATATATTTAAATGAATTAAGATTAATCTGATTGATTTTGATTGATTGATCTGGGCATTTAATTTTCTGAAACATCAGGTGCTTTTCCGTTGAGTTAACCCAAACGATAGTTACAAATATAAAAATATATGTCTTTAATTTATCTATCATTTACATTCATGCTTATAGTGTTACCGTATAAGGTTCTTGTAAATTAGACTCTACACCTTTAGTTTAAACTTTTTAATCTGGTGCCTATGAAGTCAAGTTTTCCCACAAACTTATTTTGGCCACTTTCAACATTCTTTTTTTACTCTATATATATATATATATATATATATATATATATATATATATATATATATATATATATATATATATATATATTATATATATATATATATTATATATATAAGATTTTTTTCATTTCATTCACAGATTGAAATATTTGCTAGATAGTGCTAGCTATATCGAGAAGTGGCCAATAAAAATACGAGGACAGGAAAATAAGAGAGGTCGGAAAATCAAGAAATTTAAGAACAAAATGTTGGAAAACGGATGCGTCGTGTGATCAAGCTACTCGGGAAAAAATGATTGAATAATTGTTTGTATTCCCATTGAATTAACCGTTCTTTTAAATTAAATTGCATTAATTTGTTTGCCGTTTATATTACTGCTGATTATACTCATGAACCGTGTAAGCGATGAAAATCGCCGATTTCGCCTAGGTATATTATATTAAACATTTGATGATTGTTGCTTACACTGCATAGAGATATTTATATCATAATAGAGGTACATCGTCGCAAGTGAGTTGACCAATCACAAGTGTCAATTCCGATTATCCATCATGCCGTGATTGGTCAAATTACTTTACGTTGCGTGGAAACCAAGCTTTATCAAGAATTCATAATAATCACAAAATATAATATAGGGTGCTTTCGAAACAGGCGACGCGGCAGTTTGCGAAGTGCAACGAGCGTGCAAATGCATGCGAACACTTCCGTGAACCGTTAAACACAGGCAACGCCAATTGGCGTTGCCTGGATGGAGCCAAAAACGCGGGGCTGTTATGTAATTTCGAAAGCCCTCTAGTAGACCTATATAAGTAAGGGTAGGTAAGTATTGTATATAAAGATCATGTATAGAAATTAGTTTTTCCATGTTTTGTGTAGTGGTAATGAGGCTCGGGGCAGTCATCGACTAAAACCCCACCCCTAATACTCCGCCCGCATTATTTTTTTTCCCTAAGCAATTAAGGCAGAAATCATAAATAATTCATTACTTTAATTATGTTCTATTCTAAAGAAAGACCTCGAATCGAGGGCTCCAGTTTAATAGGTTAAAGCCTTTACCACTATACTAAACATTTCGGTTGGCAAACGCTGTTTACACACATTATTTAATCTCTCTGCATGCTTATATAGTGCCCTCTATAATGTCCCATATTATGTCATAATTATTCTAATGAATTATTCATGATTTCTGCCTTAATTGCATAGGAAAAAAAAATAATTCAACCCGCCCCTCCACCACCTCCCCATGTACGGTAATTAATTTAGTTTGTTAATTTTTCATTAAAACATATATAACGTCTTCATCTTGCTGTAATACAATGTATGTTAATTAATGTATGTATACTTTTTATTATTATTACTCGGGGTACCCGAGTCTAGGACTTACTCATTTTCTCCTCTTCCATCTGGACACTATTGAGTAAAAAGTGCAATTTTTAAAGTACTACTCCTCCCTTATTCGTTGTAATATTGAGCTGGGATTTGGCATGAATATACTACAGGGACATGTCCTCAAAGCTATAGAGCCATATTTTTAAATTTCAAACCGGATGCAGCCATATCATGTCTCAAAGATCGTACCGTATAGCCGTATTTGGTAGAGGTTATTGATGTGTTTGTGACGTCACATCAGGTCATATGACGTCATTACAGCTTCTTTTGCTGTTTAATTTGTTTAATTAAGAAGCCACAATGTGTGACACACACCACAGCGTTATGTAGTTATATGCGGCTTCTTGGCGTAGTGGTTATCACGTCTGCTTAACACGCAGAAGGTCCTCGGTTCGAGCCCGGGCGAAACCTTGTTTTTTTAACTTTCGAAGATGGTACCGTATAGCCGTATTTGACGTGTATGTGACGTTACATCCGGTCTTATGACGTCATTACAGCTTCTTTTGCTGTACCCCGAGTATCGCACATTCGTGCTTATTAGAATTGCTTAACAATAAATCCTTTAAAATAAAATTGTTTCATTTACATTATTATCTGACAAATTGTTTGTTTAAAAGTAAGTTGTAACTTGTAAATTACCCAAAAGGTGACATAATTTACATTTATAAGCCTAAACTGAAGACAAGCGATCGATTTTTTTAATTCAAAATATTTGTGCTCAAATTGCACAATGAACTGCATCCGTTTCTCTTATGAAATGCGTTGCCTATTGAAATCCGTCAGGCAACTTCAGTGTCTTCAAATCTCTCCTCAAAACCCACCTTTTGAATTTTTAATTTTCTAAATTTTCTGTCTATGTAAAGCGCATTGAGGCTTTTAGAATAATGCGCTATATCAAATACCAGTTTATTATTAACTGGTGAACAAAATTTAACAAAAACATATTCGCAAAAAAGTAAAGTTTAATAATGAATATATTCTACTAGATAGATGTTAGATGAGGCTTTTTTTTTATTACTAAAATATATTTATTTCATAATGACATTTTATAATATTGATATATTAACATATTCATTAACATGTTCATTTCAGTTCAAATGTTCAAATGAAAAAACAACAAAATACGCACAATTTAATTATAAATTGTTGAATCGCACTATTCCTACTAATAGTTGATTGTATGTTGAATATTAAAAGTACTATCAAATGCAATAATTGTGATGACTTAGATGATGAAAAACATATGTTTTTTGAATGTCCAGGTAACAAAAAATTATGGGGAAATAGCCCTATAGACAAAACAAATCGATTTTGAATTATAAAAACATATTTATATACATACCATATAACATTATTTTAAAAATATTTGTATTAGAAATATATATTGATTTTTCGTTGGTTTTTTCGGCCCACGTTCTGGGCAATAATATATTTCCGCCGGACGTGTATTGCAAATTGGTGCTCTCGAACTGTGATGTCATTTGGGAAAATCCCACTCCACATTAAAAGTTACGAAACAGGAAATTTAATTTTCCAAATTTAAGATACAAGTTTAACCATAACTATAAAAAATATATTAAGCAGGCCTAGATTATTAAATCTCTGTCTACACTATCAAACTTTGTGACAAACATATGTGATGTGCGCATGGACATGATGATGTCATATCACTACCATATTTGGGCATATCACTACCATACTTGGGCACATCAAACTTTTTTGTCAAACTAGTTTGATAGTGTAGAGAGAGCTTAACTCATTATTTCTATTATTTAGGCTACTTTTAATCACGATAAAGTGTAGCCTATTATTTTTGTTTTCATTCATTCATTCATTCTTTCAAGGCAATTTGCTTGACTTTATTTACACAATATCAGAACTTTAGAATAAGAATGAAACAGCGTTGTAAATTAACAATAGGGACTTTACGAAACACTACGGTTGGGGAGGACGACGAATATCCTGTGTTCGCAAGAGCGTAAAATCATATAGAGTCAACATAGCCGTTTTACTAGTTCGAACCGTTGCGCGAAGACGACGACCGACAGTCTCCCCTCCCCTTTTGAATCGCTTGGATCTGGTGATGCAGCATAGGCCTAGCCTTCTAAGCCTCGTATTCAAACGCTGATTTTAACACAGCCATTTTAACCCAATAAAAATGTTATTTCATTAAACAATTAAATTAGAAGTTCAAATATTATTTAGAGTTTTGAAAATTCCACGTTTATGTGTCGCTCTCCGTAAACGGGAAAATGGCAACTTTTTTATCGTCCTACGGAATTTCACGCTAAGCTCCACCCACCTTTGTTAAAGCTCATGCATAAATTATTCATGGACACCGTCCTGGGGCTTCCCGTAAAGTCCGTATTGTGTGTTGGATAACATTCAATCATGGAGGTATAATACCTCCATGATTCAATTACATGTCAATCCCCACTTTGGTCAACATTTATCGGTAATGATATTGAAAGAGAAACTGTAGTAACATGATAAGCAGTGATGGCTTGGAAGGTGTTTGGGCGACGAGGGCGACGACAAAAGTTGCAGTAGTTTATATTACTTGCAATTTGTTAGCTTTTACTTTTCAGCTGTGTTCTCATAGATCACATCGTCAGCATTGAATTGCTCCAGAACAACGCAATATATAGGTGAGATTCGGAGACCCTCATACAGTGTTTACGGGTATGTTATTATTAATTATAATATTTATAATATAATAATATAATTATTATTATTGAATAGGCATCGTTTTAAAAATTATTTATTCAAATGATCTTTCTTTATGCTATATGACTTAACACAAGCATAATTATGCTTTAGGTAAATATGTAATAAAAGCATAGTAGCTGGTCGTAGTGTGTTTGACGACACAGAAAAATCCACTTTTATCCAATTTGTATGATTTTATATTTCAAATGTGTATTGCAGTTGCCTTTTTCGATGTCAGCCTAATTTAAGCCGATGTACATTTGTTGTATTTGATTGGGAACTTTCGTAGACAACATAATAATTCGTTCATTGCTTTTTGTATTCGTGTAAAAAGATTCTGCTCAACAGAAAATATTCGGATAGAAAACAATCTCAACACTCAAAATATTCTTTTAAATAAGTATTCAACGGGAAAACTGTACTCAACGGTACAACAAATGATTCACTTTCAGTCTCCTATTATTTTTACAGGAATCAAGTATGGAGAATTCACAGGTCATTCTTAAAAACATTACTGATTCTGCCATTAAGCGTATTCAGCAATCAATTGAACTGAATGGTGATGAAAAAGATAACGAATCATGGTTAACCATCGCCGAAGAAATCAAAGAATCAAGTGGACGAGAGCTTACGGTTGCAATATTCAAAGAACAAACAGGGGAAGGCTCATTTTCTTGGAAGTAAGATCATAATACAATTTCAAATAAATAGGCTTAGCATGTTACAGTTGTTTAATATATTACCCTTGTCAAAGTATGTATGTTGACATATACAATGTCAATTAAGTATGTTTATATGGTGAAATCGTATGCGTAGGAGGCACTAAGATAAAATCATGATTTTCCGATATTTTTTACTAAAGATTTAAAACAAAAATTAGTGATAAAGGGACTCAAAGGGCGTGTGCGATTAAATCTTCTTTGGCAAAGAACAAAACAGTATAAACGGTAATAATAATTCTAAGTGAAACATGAGATTATTCGGATTTAAAAATTACATTATTTTATTTAGACAACTTAACCTGCTTAACAGTAATTGAGTCTATGTTTTTAATGATTGTTCTTCCTTAGAAAATTAAATTTCCTGTTGTGTATTTTTTTTTAATGACAAGTTGGATTTTCCCAAATTGTATCACCACTGGAATTTCCAATACTCATTGAAACAATTGTGTCCAAAACATAAGCCGGAAATTACCCATTAGGCCTATGATGACATTATGTATATTACTGATAATCAACTATGTAGACCTAATGTTTATTAGATGTATCTCAAGTTAGTTGCGTTTTCCCTCTTAATTTCAGAAAAAGAAAATAACATTAAGTATTTTTGTTAAACCCGCTTTTCCTCTCCTCCTTATTCACAATATTGGATCCGACACAGAAAAGTGTATGTAGTCCACCTGTGTCGGCGTGTAAAGCGTATACTTAAGTACTGTATACACCTAACGTAGTATAACATTTTTAACTGACATAAAATACAGGGAAACTAATTGGAAATTCAAACGTTTGTATCTTAAGATTCATTCATTCATTTATACTCTTTAACATTTAAGCCAATTATGATTGCCTTTCTGTTCATACAGTAGGCCTACTGATAAAAATTAATGTTTTGATGTTGTTATTTGCTCTTCAAGAATGAGGTTTGTATTGACCAAGGTTGCGGTTCCTGTCATACCAGTGATTGAAACCTTGTTTAGTAGTTTGGAAATAAAATTCAAGACGACCAGGTCGTTAACACGATATTTAGATAGTTTAAAGGTCAACGAGGAGGATCGACTGGCACTAGAAGAAGCATCAACTCAGTGGCAGAAGGCTCGGAATACATTGATAGACAAGCTGCAGGCGATTGTTTATAGAGTCAGAGACATAAAAAAATCAACGAATATTGCCAAGCTAACCGGTTCCTCAGTGGCGATCGTTGGTGGTGTTTTGAGCGGGATCGGATTAGCAATTACTATTGCAACCCTTGGTCTTGGAGCGCCGATAATGATAGCTGGAGGTGTTATGGCGGGTGCGGGTGGAGCTACGACAGCTGGTGCCTCAATTGCAGGTGAAATATTATCAAGTCAAGGAGCTGAAGAAGCCAATAAACTGATAGAAGAAGATGACATCACGTTTGCTAATCTGCAAAAAGTTCGAGAGAGATACCAAAATGATCTTAAAATCTACATACAAACTGCACAGAAGATTGGTAAGGTCGTGGCCTTTTTCAAGAAAGATGGAAATGGAGTCAATGTTGCCATATGTAAGCTAATTTTAAAATATCATAAGCCCTATACTTTTAACAATTGACACTTTTCCCTGAAAACTCCGAAACGTCTTAATTTAGCTAGAAAAATAATGTAAAATTTAAATTATCGAAAGGTCTAAAAGTGAACTTCTGTCATTGGGTTACTGTATGTATTATAAATACTAAAAAATGCATTATTATTTTAATTTTGATGTATCATGCAATATACAAAATTCTCATTAAATCGATACCTGAATTTTGTGCAATGAACACAACATTATTTCATTATTTGGTGTTTTCAGAAGGAATTTCTCGATTTGTGCTGAGGAATATAGTATAATACAGTAGTATAGAACCAGTATCACAATTATTGTCTAAACTTGAAACCCGCAATGTTTCTGTTATTTCTTCTAATCAGTTATTTTTTATTACTTTTCAGTTATTGGACAAAAAATCCTGCAGTTTATTTGTACAGTTAAAAGCATCGTTTCAAAAGGTTATGATCTTCTTTTTTTACAAAAGGATACTTCATTGTTCCTTTTCCTCATCTTGAGACCTTCAGGAACAGTTTTTTTATATAAAGCAAAAATTAGGTAATATGCGGTAACGTATAGAAAGTGATTAGGGAATGTTAACGTTACTGGCAACATTGTCAAAATGAAGTTTAACAATACGCAAAATTAATATAAGACACAAAATAACTTCAATTTAAAATTACTGTTAAATCCGATCTATTGTGTCTTTGTGATGAAAACTACATTAAAAATTAGATGATTCACAACTTTATGTTCGTAAGAAAAATCATTCACATCGGGCTTTTTAAAGTACCAAAATATATAAGAATAAACACCATAAAACGTATGGTCACAATTAACGACTGTAGTATGAATATGTCGCAGCCAATCATAAGATCAAAGGAATTTTACAAGTTCCTATATTTTGACAAAGCGAGCTTAGATTGCCTTGATAGGATCAATAGCCTATAATTCACTGAGTTTAGCAACAACTGTTGTAATTGAACTGAACACATCATATATTTTAAATATATTCCATTCTATAGTTGGTGAATTTGGTCATCAAAAGGAATTCCAGATAATAACCAATAGCGGTAAGGCCATCGATGGAATACTAGGCATACAGACTGCCGCATTAACAGGTAAGTTTCGTATTTACCTCTCGGTTTAAACACTATAGAATTATCCTGTTTTGTAAGTCTACGTGTCATGCGACGACCAGCTTAATTTTCAAACAAAAACGACGATCAGGTATGGCCTGTACTGTAGCTTATAAAGCTTGCTTCCTACTAGGACGCAGCGCAATGACGTAACGCAAGTGAATGATGTAACGCAATGCAAGGGCGTAACGCAACGCAAAGTGATTTTACCAATCTCAATTGATGCATTATTCGAACAGTCGCGTGTGATTAGTCATCTCGCTTGCGTTGCGGTTACATTCTTACGTTACCAAAGATTGTATAGCGCCGCTAAGTAATCTTTGGCGTTACGTCCTAGTGGAAACACCGGTGTTTTTGGTTAAGAAGGAGCATAGAGTTAATATACTGTATACAATTTGTTTAGTTGGAAGATGTCTGGATGAATTCGGTGCAGCTACATTGAAAATAGCCGGTATGCCATTAAACTTTGGCCTAATGGCGTTTAGTGCATTTGCCATTGGATTGGACATAAAGACAATCGTTGAAACATCGATTAACATGAGTGAGGGTAATGTAGACAAAGCTGCTGATCAAATACAAAAGATTGTAGATGATTTGAAAAACATGGAGCCACCAACGGCTGAAGATACAGTGATTGAAGCGTTAATGTCAGTTGTGATTGAGCTTGCAATACCATGTGAAGGAGATATTGAAGACTGCTGTTAGTTTCTTAAAGTAAGATTCAATCAACATATGAATTGAATTCAGCTAGCAATGACTGTAATTATTATGTAGTTCTCCAAAATTGTGCGGAGAAAATTATAACAAATAAATACGAAATGCAGTCAGTTCAGCCCTTATATATAAATACATAACGGTACCATTTAAATGAATGGTTAATTTGGTTTTAAGAAAACTCGGCCTGCGTATAAAATTTACAGCGTTATTACAATTTACACTGTTTTATTGAGCACCAGAGGATAATAATTTGAGCTTGTGTGCCGTCTGCCAAGGACACAATTTTATGAAGCAAATCATTATTTACAAATTTAGTTTTGTTTGTTCAGTCAAAATGTTAATGAAAAATATTATATACCGATATTTTAATTTAGTATTTAAATTTAAATTGAATTACATTTTATTTTCACAAGACTACGTGTTTATAGCCTATAGATAACGGGAAAGTACGGAGCATAGCTCAACCAGGTAAGGAAATGCATGCAAAACCTATTTCGAGGTTATATTCTATATTTTTATAAGTCGATATTCTTCTTTCATTATATAATAAAGATGGATCGAAGTGTATGAAATAAAGAAAAATAATAATAAAGAATAAAGAAACTAATTTGTATTTCAACTTGTGGCGTATTTTTATACTTACGTCCATCTATATATAAATTTACGTAAGGGCAAAATTCGGTAAATCGCGCTTTACTTCTAGAATTTTTACTCGATGGTATATACAGTTGGTTCGTACTTTCGGTACTGATTTTAGCCACCTGATGTAACCCTGTTTACTAATTAAATTAAGTTAGATAATTATTTATTGACGATTAAAACGAATTTAGGTTCAACGATTTTCCCCAAATAGGGGTGTTTCCCGATCGTGGTATACACTATCTAATGGATGTCCGTCTTGAAAAATACCCGCAGACAATAATACGAGGATGCTTCGCATTTTCCTATCTCCTCCTACGATAATTGTTTTTAATGGCTGAAAACCGGTTGAACAGATCGAGTACAGCATCATAATGTTGAAGACAGGCCGATTTTCTTTAAAAAATACTATTTTGATAGATTTAATATACGTTTATACAAATGTATTGATTTGCGATGAATGGAACATTCCAATCTCTGTTCCACAAGTTTCTATTTCCTCAGGCGTCGTAAAGACAAGTACTGTATACTCATAACAGAAATTCGATCCATTTTTTTTTTCAACCAACCCAACCATTTCAATCTGTGCTGCAGAGGTTGGATATAAAATTTTTTTAAACGGATAATGAGCTAGCGTTTTCACTCGCCGTATATTATGTACACATCTTTATTATTGCAGTTAAACCATCCACATCACCACCCTTCCCTCACTGGCATGAATAGCGTTGTAAAACCAGTAGAGGATGGGCCTACGGTACATCACATGCCCTAAACGCAGAACAACTTTGGTGGGTAGGCTAGGAACCAACTTAAGTATGAATTGGCTCTAAGAAACAATTGAAAACCATTAAGCCTACTAATTAAGTTGAGTTAGATAATTTAATATTTATTGACGATTATATCGAATTCCTGATTTTCCCCGAATAGAGGTGGTTTTCACAAATTGTTTTATATTATATAAACATATACATACTGTACTATTTCAATCGACTATGACGGTGATAGTTTCAACAAAGTATTAAATCGCAATGTTTTACTGTGTGTAGTGGTCCCGGTAGTGGTATATTATTTGTAAAACATGAAAACAATTAATATTTCGTTACTAAATGGATAAAGAATATATTTAAAAATTGTTCCTCTTTGTACCCATCCTCTTCTCCATCCCTCAACCCTAATGTTACATACAAAACACAAATTAAGTTTGTTTAAATTTGACTTAAACAATTGGTCTCATTTTGTGACAAGTTTCTCTTTCGGAAGTAATTCCCAGGGTGCTAATTTTAGTTGAGTACATAAATCACAGTGTCTATTTATTCGTTCCTGTAAACGACATGTCCTGCGGTACGTACATTTGAAATCGCCAGTTTTTTAACGCTGAAATTGTTATGTATTCGAGAACCATCTGTGGGTACGACCTAGATGGTACGCGAGCGAAGCGAGCGTACCATCTAGTTAATATTAATTGAGTTTACATTTAAGAGCCCTTTTGTACAGCATGTACACACTGCGTGTGTAGGACGTTGGATTACTGACCGTGAGATCCTGAGTTCGAATCCAAATCTCGCCGCATTTCTAGTTGTATCCTTAGGAAGTATACTTTACTTCCGTTTGCCTCTCCACCCATGTGTGTAAATGGGTACATAGTAGGGTGAATACACAACTTTGCACTGATTCCTAGCTGCATTATGAGAGTATGTTTCAATTCGTGTTTGCTCCCAAGAAATTTTAAGCGCTTAGAAGCATTGTGCAAAAGCGATATAAGAACGAATATTTATTATGATTGTTTATTATTTATGTATAATTCAATTGCGTAACCGTCGTTTTGCGTTGGAAAGTCACAAGTCAATGTTGACCAAATCACACGCGACTGTTCGAATAATGCATCGCTTGAGATTGGCCAAATCACTTTGCGTTGCGTTACGTCCTTCCGTTGTATATAAATGTTATTTTCACACGTTGTGTCTGATCGCATTCCAAGATGTTCCTAGTAATTGATATTAAGATAGACCTAACTGATCAGAAAATTAAAACAATGTTTGGTTGAACTAGATGAACAAAAATAGTCTAAAAAAGGGAAAGGCCAGATTAATCACTACAACATATTCTTGTTGCCCCTTAAAGCAAGGATACATGTTTTTTAATACAGTATAAATTAATGTGATGAATTGAGTATTGAGGGCGCTGCGTAGTCATTCTGTAATTGGAATACAGGTGACACTGTGTGATAAAAGACTGTGCGTAAGCAGAGCGGGTTTTTTGTTCGTTTTGTTGGCTCTCGCTATGTTACTACAGTTTTGGTTGAGAGTTTGTTTAAGCTATTGATATGTTCTTATTTTGTAAGTACTAAGCTTAGCTTGTATATATATAAGCAACTGATTTACCATATGTTAACTATAATCATGCTTACGATTAATGAAACTTGCATTTACAATATTTATCTTAGTTTTGCTCAGTCGGAAGTATAATAATCAGGAGTTGTTATCTTGTTATCACGAGTTGATGCTGTGTCATACATACGTTGGTGTTGATAACTTGAGGTACTATTATATTGTGATTGTTCGTTGTTGTATTAGTGTTGTGAATTATTACATTATTACTTATTGTTATAATTGACTGTTAGATACAGTGGCAATTGTTATTTGTTATTCGTATTTTGCAGGGCTTGAATCTTATATCTTAAATCTCGAATTCTTGTACCTGAAATGACTTATGCGGCTTTATGCCTATGTAATGATTTGACGAAACTAATAAAATCGCACTGAAGGAAAGAAACCAAGTGTTTTCTCCTCTTTATTTGTTCGGACCACGACAAACTTGGCGCTGCGAGCAGGATACCAAGCATCAAGCATCAAGATCGAAGAGGACCAGTTACCGGAATCTAGGCTCTCAAGTTATGAATGGAGATAAGAAGATAAGAACATTGATACTTATATATGAATGTGTTGATTATAATTTTGATACTTATGAATGTGTTGATTATAATTTAACATTTGGGAAGTTGACCATATAATTTAAATTGATAATTCTAATAATTGGTGTGACATGTGTGACATACAATACTCTTGCTTGGAATTATAATCATTGAAAAGTGTGGATCTGTTAAAATATATTGTTGATATGTTATCTGTGATCAATTGTTTATATAGTACCTTATAGATTGGTTTATGAATGATCGTTGTTCGTATATTTTCGATTTAAACTCGTTATATCATCTGTGTATATTAATATGGCGAAAGCTGAGAAACCCGATACTGAGACCACAGGAATTAATAGTATGATTGCTGCGCTTACTGATGTGTTGAAAGGTGTGGGTGTTCAAAAAGTTCCTCCTCCTATTAAGTTGGCTAAATTTAGGGGTCGTCCAAAATCCCCTGGGGATGTCACGTTGCGGGAATGGCTCGAAGATTTTGAGACATATTGTACACATTATAATCTAGGTGGGGACGTAAAATATGATGCCCTAGTAAGTCACTTGGGGGGATTGGCTAAAGACGAAGTACATTACCAAATGTCCATATTGGGTAAAGGCAAAAATGTTAAAAAGGCCATTCAAGTGTTACAGACTACCTTTTCTCCAGATGAATCCGTATCGGCTTTAAATACTTTGTTTTATTCTCGTAATCAGTTGGATTATGAAAGTGTGGCCGAATATAGTTTAGAGTTAATGAAAATTTATTCGCGATTATTGGAAGCTTCTTTCCCCAATGAACAGAATGCTCTCAAACATTTACAGGACTCCACACTCAAACAGAGATTGGTAGAAGGGGTACGGGATCCACTCGTTAGGCGTGAAATGCGCAGAATTGAATTGGCGTCTAGGGGTAAATCCTTTATGGAAATGAGGGAGGAAGTTCTTGAATTGTTTAAAGGCGAGACATCACGGGGTTATAGACCGAAAGTTCAGGGTGTAGATTTTCCAACAAATTCTTATTCAAACCAATCTGAAAATTGTGAAATTAAAAAGGAGTTAAAGGTTCTTAAACAACAGCTAGATCAACTTCAACAGAGTTTATGTAAGTTTTCCCAAAATACTACTAATAATTCTTTTAATAGAAGTGGACCCCGTCGTTGTTTTAATTGTGGACAATTTGGTCATAATAGAGATAATTGTGAAATGCCTCCAGGTCTCTGCTGGGAATGTAAAAAGGTCGGCCACTTTGCTGCAAAATGTCCAAGTAGAGTTAGGAAGTCAAAGCCCGAACCATCTACAGATAATCATAATCTAGGTTCTGTTCAAATTCCGGTTGTTTCTGTGGAAGATAAAATTATTCCCCCTAATGATTTACGAGAGCCCTCGGAATCCTCTTTGCTTAGCCGTTTAGTTGCCCAAAGCCCTTGTGCTGTTATAAAGTTTGGTTCAGTTGAATTGGGTTCAGTTCTTGACACAGGAGCGGAAGCATCTATCATTCCTTCTTCAATTTATCACAGAATTCTAAAATCTGAGCTGGGTGGTTTACACAGTGCAGACAAGTTATTTACCAATGTGATTGGCGTCTGTGGTGTTGAAGTTCCGATTGAGGGCTATGTTGAAGTTCCAATTGAAATATTAGGGCATAATTTGTTGGGTAGTTTTCTCATTGTTTCTGATAGTGCATGTAATAACAATGTTTCTTATCCAATTTTGACAGGATGTAATATTTTACGTTATATTCAAGATGATCCGAGAATTCTGGAAACCTTGGGTAAGGTAGTTGGTGCGAAAACAGCTTCGCCTTGTACTGGTAGGGCTGAGGTAGTCTTGAGAGTTAATGATGAGCAATCCCAAATTTTTGTTTCTTTAAAGCACTTTAATACAGCTGTTCCAGTGGCTTGTGATAAGTTACATGAAGTCAATGTGTGTATTGCCACCGGATAATGTGTGTTCCAACGGTTCTGAGCTGGTTGATGGTAATTATCCGTTTCATAAACGTAGCATTGTTGCAGAATCTGAGTTGGTCTGTCCTCCGGGTTTACTATTGAAAGGCTTACCTAGAGATAAGGAGCGCAAAGTTTTTTTGCTGTTAAATAATTACAAACATGTTTTCTCTACAGGTCCCTATGATGTTGGGAAGTGCGATGTAATACCTCACTCAATTTCATTAATTAGTAACAATGTACCTATTAGATTGCCATATCGTAGAGTCCATCCTAATAATATTAAAGAAGTTAAAGCAATGCTACAAGAAATGCTAAATCAGGGTATTATTAGGCCTTCAAAAAGTGATTACGCCAGTCCCATCGTTTTGGTTCAGAAAAAGGATAATTCTTTGCGTTTGTGCATAGATTATCGTAAATTGAATGGGCGTACTATGAAAGACTCATTTCCCTTACCTAGAATTGATGAGGTACTTGACGTTTTAACC
The DNA here is from genome assembly GCF_964355755.1 of Antedon mediterranea. Classification (NCBI taxonomy): domain Eukaryota; kingdom Metazoa; phylum Echinodermata; class Crinoidea; order Comatulida; family Antedonidae; genus Antedon; species Antedon mediterranea. The sequence continues at coordinate 30,397,990 of NC_092673.1, read as the reverse complement.
GGTTCTCGTTGGTTTTCAACCCTTGATTTGGCACATGGGTTTTTTCAAATAATCATGGCTGATGATTCTATTGGTAAAACAGCGTTCCGGGTGCCGTGGGGATTGTACGAGTTTTTGCGGATGCCACAGGGTCTTACGAACAGTCCAAGCACGTTCCAACGCGTAATGGAGTATGTACTGGGTGACTTGAATCTCTCTGAAGTTGTTTTATATCTTGATGATATTCTTATCTTTTCAGCTACGTTTGATGAACATTTGAATCGACTAGATAAGGTGTTTAGTAGGTTAGCGAGGTATGGGTTAAAGGTGAAAGGAAGAAAATGTGATTTGTTTAGGGAAGAAGTCGCTTATCTGGGTCATGTCATTTCGAGTAAAGGTGTTTCTGTTGATGTAGGTAAGACTGATAAAGTCGTTTCGTGGCCTGTTCCAAAAAATGTTACTGAGGTTAAGTCCTTCCTTGGACTTGCCTCGTATTATCGGAGGTTCGTCCCGAATTTCGCTAAGATTGCATCGCCGCTCCATAATATTACCCATATGGCAGCATCTCGGGCGGGGAATGGTCGTGCTGGAGTCGGTAAAGATAAAATAAGTACATTTCATTGGGGTTTACCACAACAAATTGCATTTGAAAGTCTTAAGAAAAGTTTAGTGACTCCACCTGTGTTAGCTTATCCTATTTTTGATAGAGAGTTCATTATTGAGGTGGATTCTAGTGGTAATGGGATAGGGGCATGTTTGTCTCAGCGGGACGATAACCAGATTCTTCATCCTATTGCGTATGCAAGTCGTGGGTTACGTGGATCAGAGAAAAGCTATGCTGGACTATCTAGTTTCAAATTGGAATTATTGGGTTTAAAATGGGCCGTTGTTGATAAATTTGGTTCTTACATTCAGAGTACTAAAGCTATAGTTTACACGGATAACAATCCTTTAGCATATTTGCAAACTGCTAAGTTAGGAGCGACTGAGTTAAGGTGGGTTGCTCAGCTTGCAATGTTTAACATAGAAATAAAGTATAAACCGGGTTCAAACAATAAGTGTGCGGATGCTTTAAGCAGATATCCGTTCGAAGAAGAGAGTGTAAATAAAGAAGCATTGGCGGCTGTTGCTTGTTGCTTGTTGGTACATGTTCGTACTGCTATTGTTGATATCCAAAATTCAGATAATTCAGTTTCAATGGCAAAGTCCCTTCTGGAAACTAAGTCTATTCCTTCTGTTTTACCAAGTTATACATTTCAGCAACTTACAGATATGCAGCAGAAAGATGATGAGCTAGGTGAAGTTTGGAAACTATGGAAGGCTGGATGGTGTAGGGAAAAGGATGGGCGTCCAGAAGCGGAGTGTGTATCTGGTTGGTTGCGTGAGTGGTCCAATTATGTTGAATTTAATGGTGTTTTGTATCGGCAAGTAAAAGATCCTATTGTTATTTCATTCAGACAATTACTATTTCCACGTAATTTGCGTTCAACTTTAATTGAGCTTTGTCATGATAAGTGGGCGCATCAGGGGGTTTATCGAACTTTGTCCTTGTTAAGACGGCGTTGTTATTGGCCGGGGATGAATAATGAAGTAAGACTTTACATTTCTCGCTGTGGTCGTTGTGTGCGTAGCAAATTACCCTCTCCTACTGTTAAACCACCACTTCGACACTTACTGGCTTTCCGTCCTCAGGAGATTTTGGCTTTGGATTTCTTAAAATTAGATCGGGGTAAGGGGTGTTACGAAGATGTTCTGGTTATGACCGATGTTTTTTGTAAATTTTCTTTGGCTGTTCCATGTAAAAATCAAACAGCAATCACTGTTGCTAATGTGTTAAGGGATTCGTGGTTTGTACATTATGGTGTTCCTGATCGGTTACATTCTGATCAGGGTAAATCATTTGAGAACAACGTAATTCGTGAGATATGTAAGTTATATGGTATTAGCAAATCTCGTACTACTAGTTATTACCCTTCTGGAAACGGACAATGTGAACGATTTAATAAGTCTTTATGTGGATTGTTACGATCTCTGGATCCTAAAGAACGTAGAAGATGGCCTGAGTTAATTAATCACATTGTTTATATCTATAATTCTACACCACATTGTGTTACAGGTGTCGCTCCGTATCTATTGATGTTTTGTCGAGAGCCATCTATTCCTATTGATAGTCTGATTGGAAATTTGGATAATTATTGGTCGGAGGAATATTTGCAAAAAGAAACAAAATTGATGAAAAGAGCTTATGAGATAACATTGTCTAGATTGAAGGCTGCAGCAATTCGTGAAGAAAAGAGGCATGTTGTTAAGATGCCTGTTGAGTGTCTTAAAATCGGGGATTGTGTATTGCTTAGGAGGGAATCCTTTAATTCACGTCATAAACTTGTTGATAAATTTCATGATTCTTCTTATATAATTGAGTCAATTAATTCTACAGATGATGTGTTTGGTATTCGGCCAGTAAGGGGTGGTGAACTTAAGTATGTGAATAGACGGAAACTTGTTCTAGACCCATCCAATGGAGAAGATACATTGTATCCAGTTGGTCATTCGTTAGTAGATGATTCCTTGGGCCTACCATTTCAATCCGAAGTATTAAGTGACTCTGATAATTCGGATGATTTAGAGGACATTAGATTCCATTGTGGGAATACACAAAGTGTCCGTTCTCCTCCGAAAAGGTCAACCCGTTCCACTAAGGGTATTAATAGTAATCCTCATAGACTTAAAATTTCTGTTCTAAACAAATAAATATGGCTATTGCATTTTTTTTTTATTGAAACTTTACTTTTGGGGGCAAAAGTACTTCCGGGCGGGGAAGATGTGATGAATTGAGTATTGAGGGCGCTGCGTAGTCATTCTGTAATTGGAATACAGGTGACACTGTGTGATAAAAGACTGTGCGTAAGCAGAGCGGGTTTTTTGTTCGTTTTGTTGGCTCTCGCTATGTTACTACAGTTTTGGTTGAGAGTTTGTTTAAGCTATTGATATGTTCTTATTTTGTAAGTACTAAGCTTAACTTGTATATATATAAGCAACTGATTTACCATATGTTAACTATAATCATGCTTACGATTAATGAAACTTGCATTTACAATATTTATCTTAGTTTTGCTCAGTCGGAAGTATAATAATCAGGAGTTGTTATCTTGTTATCACGAGTTGATGCTGTGTCATACATACGTTGGTGTTGATAACTTGAGGTACTATTATTATTGTGATTGTTCGTTGTTGTATTAGTGTTGTGAATTATTACATTATTACTTATTGTTATAATTGACTGTTAGATACAGTGGCAATTGTTATTTGTTATTCGTATTTTGCAGGGCTTGAATCTTATATCTTAAATCTCGAATTCTTGTACCTGAAATGACTTATGCCTATGTAATGATTTGACGAAACTAATAAAATCGCACTGAAGGAAAGAAACCAAGTGTTTTCTCCTCTTTATTTGTTCGGACCACGACATTAAGGGTACAGGGGGTGGGGGCATGGCGTTTGAATCATAGAGGGTGACACAAGTCGCAGTTTTATTTACTTGAAAACATTCTTCAGCTGGAAAACAGTGAGTGTTCTGACATACCTCATATCGTTTAGTTACTGCTCAGAATACAGGAGCAGGAACACTCGCACAGTAGACCTACAAGAGGGTACGTTTAGTTTTACAGGTATGTTGTTATTAGTACATTAGTTATTAATTCGAATGATAGCTATATAAGACATTATAGTGCCTAATGTTCACCCTTATATAAATACGACGTGTTAAGATAGTGGAACGTTTAAACGGCATCACGAAACTTCGGAAATATTAGTTGAAGTGTACGTTCGGTCATTCAGTCATTCAGTCGGTGCTTACTTTACTTATTATAAGATATCAGGTCTAACGAATAAGAATGAATGATTTCGTTTCAACCGTCCAAATGTCAATCCACACATTAGCCAACATTATACCGGTTATTGAAGGGAAAGAAACAGATGATATTCCTTATTATGCTCTACTACCAGAAATGTAAAATTCAAGTTTTATTACCTATATTTAGTCATCTAATAACATTTTTTACCACACTGTTTATTTGTCATAGCTTTTTAAAATGCCTTTATATTTACAAAATGTGTGTACAAAAGAATAGAGATTTTACTGTGTAATCTGAACTATCCCTCCACTGATAAGAAAGTGCTTATTTTCAACAAGCTCGTGTAACATAAATAAAATCCCAAAAATTATGAAACATAGGCGGAAACTATATAGATCGGTAATTATTGGAATATAAATGATCAATGGAAATGTTTTGCCCGCACCTGGCTTTTAAAGTTTAGAGTACGCCATATAGTGGTGATATTAATAGTATAGCGTAAATCTAATTAAGATATTTAAAACAATTAGCAGAACTTAATGTGTTTAAGCAGTAAGCTGCAAAAAAATCCATTTTTAGTTTTATTTCAAAATTGCCTTTTCTCAGTGTCGGCCTAATTTAACCCGATGTACATTTATTCATTTTCAGTATTCTCTTCAATGCTAACACGAATAAAGTATGGGACATTCACAGGTAATTCTTAAAAACATTAGTGATTCTGCCATTAAGCGTATTCAGCAATCAATTGATCTAAATGGAAATGAAAAGGATAACAAATCATGGTTAACCATCGCCGACGAAATCAAACAATCAAGTGGACGAGAGCTTACGGTTGCAATATTCAAAGAACAAACAGGGGAAAGCTCATTTTCTTGGAAGTAAGATCATAATACATTTTCAAATAAAGAGGCCTAACTTTTTACTATGATTTAACACTATATTTGTCTCAAAATGCGTGTGTGCTTTAATGATTCTGGAATGAATATATTTTTATTTAGGCCCTAACCTGCTCTACATAAAATGTTGCAATGATTGTTCATCCTTAACAGGAAATTTTATTTTTTTTATGACAAGTTGGATTTTCCAAACTTGCATCACCACTGGAATTTCCAATACGCATTAAAACAATATTTTACAACATGAAATGTCCATTGTTCTATAGCCGGAAAATGAAAGGTCGGCAGTGTCTCTTGCTTGCCAAATAAATTGTAACAAAAGATTGTCTAATCCAATGCACCCTACTGCCTACTTTTTTAATTTTCTATGACTCTACCCATAATAAACATCTTTGGAAATTTGACTTTTGTATCAAGTATTTCATATAATTTCATTGTTCGTATCATCTTCAAAATACTTTTGTCTAGGCAGAGTTAAAGAAGTAACTCCAGTAAATAATAACAATCGTGAAAGAATAAAAAGGCGAACATTAAAATATTGGCATTAATATAATTGATAATCGATTAGGCCTATGTTTCCTAGATAAGTACATGTGAATAAATAATCAACTGGGCGATCCAAACTAGGCAATGAATGTAAAGTTTGCTCTGAATTGTTCAAAAAGTATTCATTTTGGAAAATGGTTTCCAGTGCAGAATGTAAGCAACATGAAACTAAGACGTGTAAAGTATCAACAACCCAAATGCAGTGTTGAAAGATATAGAAAAAGTGCAATACCATACCTTACCTCGCTTCTAAATGAATAATCATTATGTATCACCCAATATTCAGCGCAGTTTTTTGTTTCCTTTTATTCACTATTTTTAATGTCCATGTTAGTCTTATTGGTCCTTTTTGGTGTTTTTTTTTTAATGTTACTACTGTATTTTAAGCTAAACTTTTATAATGTTCCTGTATAGTATTTCTGGTGTCCATTGCATCCTTTTTTATATATAATAATATTGATTTTATACTTTTATACAAATTTTAATATTGAGAATATTTAAATATCTTTGTAATTCAGCTAAGGCTGCGATGATGATATTGAAATAAATGAAATTAAATGAAATGAATTCTAGTTATGATATTTATTAGTCAGTATGCAGTAGGCCTACTGACAAAATAAAAAAAAAAGTTGTTGTCACTAGAAACGTGTTTGTTTTTGTTTGGTTTTTATAGGATGAGGTTTGTATTGACGAATGTTGTTATTCCTGCAATACCAGTGATTGAAATCTTGTTTGGTAGTTTGGAAATAGAATTTCAGACGACAAAGTCTTTTATAGATAGTTTGAAAGTGAACGAGGACGATCGACTGGCACTGGAGAAAGCATCAACTCAATGGACGAATGCTCGGAATACATTGATAGAAAATCTGCAGGCGATTGTTGAGAGAGTCAGAAATCATAGATACTCGGCGAATATTGCCAAGCTAACTGGGTCTTCAGTGTCGATCGTTGGTGGCATTTTGAGTGTGATTGGATTAGGCATATCTATCGCAACTCTTGGTGTAGGGACCGATTCTAATAGCTGGAGGTGTTATTGCGGGTGCGGGTGGAGCTACGGCAGTTGGTGCCTCGATTGCAGCTGAAATATTATCAAGTCAAGGAGGTGACGAAGCAAATAAACTGATAGAAGAAGATAACGTCATGTTTGATAATATGAAAGACGTTCGAGAGAGATATCAAAATGATCTTAAAATCTACATACAAACTGCACAGAAGATTGGTAAAGTCGTGGCCTTTTTCAAGAAAGTTGGAGAGGCAGTCGAGGTTGCTATATGTAAGTAGTATAGGACTAGTGAATTTCATTAGAAACTTTGCCGCATCCACTGGATTTTTTCCGGTAAGATCTTACCTTAAAGGTATATAAATAAAAACATATTGCCCTAAGTATAGTTTTAGTACATGCCCAATGTTAGCATAGCAATTATACTGAATACATACTGAAAGGAAATTTAAGAAATCTGTACCAAAATCTTATGAAAATCATCTGGACACTGAAATTATCGTAAAAACAATGTAGGCCTACTACTGTATAGTATGATAATGGAAAAACGCTTGTGACATCGAAAGTTTAATTCCACTTGCATGAAATAATGCATTTTCTATCTGTTCTTGTTAATCGTTTAGTAATCGGACAGAGTATCATGCAGGTCATCGGTACGGTTATAAGCATCAGCTCTAAATGTAAGTTAAAATCATTATACTGTATATTTATTGCAATAATATGTCTTGTTGAAGTTTATTTTGAGGTAGGCATACACACTGTTTATTGCAATGAATGCCTAAAATCATAGGTTATTATTGCAGTAAAAATGTTTAGGCAATAATAAATGTTAGCAGAATAATTTTGACTTGATCCCAAACATTGCTTTTAGAAGCAAGATAGCAATCTCTAGTTCTCCCCTGTAATACTGGTATGACGATTTCGGATTTTTTTAAATAGTGTTCGATAATGAGATATATTCCGACGAAAGTGAATTTTATTCAGGTATACAGTATATGATCAGACTTGTTCTCGATTACTTGTGTTTCCGAATGGTGGGTTAGTAAAACACTAAATATCTATTTATATTTTAGTCGATGAATGTGGTCGTCAAAAGGTTTTCGAGATAGTAACCGAAAGCGGCAAGGTCTTCACTGGAATATTAAAAACGGCATCATCTGGTAAGATTTCTATTGCACTATCAAACTCAAAAAGAGTCAGTACCGTCTCGCTCTATGATTATTAAACCATATAAATTCAAAATAATGTTTTAAAGTTAATGTTGCAATATATGTTGTAAATTTTTTGTCAGTAATTTAAATGTGATTATCCTGATATCGAAAACTTTATGACGAATGTGTATATGTTGTCAATACCCTTGCGTGTCAAATGTGTACATGTGTTTTGGTCAACTTAAAGCATTATCATAAATTAATAATTACATTATTATTCAATTTATTTAGTCGGACAAAGTCTTGATGAAATCGGATTGAGGATAGTTGGTATGTCATTCAAAATAGTTGGAATAGCGTTTGGCCATTGGATTTGATATATACACAATCGTCAAAACATCAATTGACATGCATAAGGGTAATCTTGACAAAGCTGCTGATGAAATACAAAAGATTGTAGATGAATTGAAAAACATGGAGCCACCAACGGCTGAAGATACAGTGATTGAATCGTTCATGTCAGTTGTGAGTGAACTTGAAATACCATTTGAAGGTGATATTGAGGACTGTTAATTTAACTAAAACAAATAATATTTCAAGGAATCTATCTTACTACATAGGTTTAGGTAATTTATTTGCTTTTTTCTTGCATTTAAAATTGTTTTCTTTCCCACCTAAAGGATGTAATCTCTGTTCGAAATATTATTTAGATTTAACGAAGTTGATAAAATTTGTCTTACATCTGAACCCAAACAACATAGGTTATTGCAACTAAATATTTTCAGTAGGTTGAAAAGAGGCTGATGAGAGGAATGTGCCATATGACATAACAATATAACAAATGTCAGTAATATGTCGTGTGAGGGTCTAGTAGGTAAAAAGTTATGCCGGCTTTTGAGACATACCGATACACAAATATTGTCACTGTTATTATTGAGTACAGCACTGTAAATTATATATAATAAATCGAAGGAGAACAATCATTTTGTACATGGCATCTTTTTTTTAATTGATAAGTTGTAATTCTATTTTGCCAAGTATAGCGCCTAAAATTTTTTAATTATTATTCTGAATTGTTCGGTGTAAATTATATATACTTACAGAACATGCCTGGAATCGGTTCATTAAACTTAACATGGCCCGAAATATCAACATGCGCCCTCTTTGGAAATATTTCGCTAAGTACTTCACTTAGTTTCCGAGTGTTTTCATTTTTATATTTGCTGATTACAATTAGGCATACTGTTGATCCTCTTTTTATCTATACACAACAATGTTTGGAATCCACATTTAATCGTTCTCATGCATCTTTTTAGGCACATAACATCCTGATGCATAATTAGCAGCTGTATTACAGGTGTAATTGTCAATCTGTTTAGTCATTCATTCGCGCCGCCGATGAGCGTGGAGTATACCATTTCTTACTTACATGGTAGTTGTTGTGTGTGTGTGCCTTATGTGCCCTGCGAGGGTAGTCATTACGAAGAATATCATAAACGCATTGTAAAATGTAGCTTAGTTTTTTTAATGGAATTGAATTGAGATGAATAACTTTTGTTCTGTCTTGGAAAACGATCGTATAGAAAACACATTACTGGTAAGTCAATTTGTCTATTTTGAGTTTACTCAATAAACACTATAATTATATACATTATTGATGTACCTAGCAAATAGTAGATTACAAAATTGCTATTAAATACGTGAATTGAATTATAGACAAATGATTGTTGGCAACATTTAGTGTTTTGAATCAGTTTGGCTAAGCTTAAAGAATTTATTTAGAGGGTGATCGGGATCCTGACGAATTTTAGGCTTATTTACAGTTTTTAGGATGTCCATTGTTGAGAGAGTCAGAAATCATAGAAACTCGGCGAATATTGCCAAGCTAACTGGGTCTTCAGTGTCGTCGGTGGCATTTTGAGTGTGATTGGTTGGATTAGGCATATCTATCGCAACTCTTGGTGTTGGGACGCCGATTCTAATGCGGGTCTGGTGCCTTAATTACAGCTGAAATATTAAGTCAATGAGCTAACGAAGCAAACAAACTGATAGAAGAAGATAATGTCATGTTTGATAATATGCAAGACGTTCGAGAGAGATATCAAAATAATCCTAAAATCTACATACAAACTTCACAGAAGAAGTTGTGGCCTTTTTCAAAAAAGATGGAGAGGCAGTCAATATTACTAAATGTAAGTATAAGGACTAGTGAGTATCTTTATTGATAGAAACAAATTTCCGGTAAGATCTTACCATGATGGTATAGAAATAAGTACATGTTGCCCTAAATATAGTTTTAACACAACATATCCAATGTTAGCATAATAATTGAGCTTTTAGCTTCCAGGAAAAAATGCTGAAATTTGTAAGCAAATTTAAGAAATCTATACCAACATTTCTGAAAATCATCTGGACACTGTGAACATGAAGTTATAAAAATACTATGATGAAATAATGCATTGTCTATCTATTCTTTTTAATCGTTTAGTTATCGGAGAGAATATCATGCAGTTCATCAGTACGGTTAAAAGCATCAGCTCTAAATGTAAGTGACCATGTTGAAATCACTGTACTGTATATTTACTGCAATAGTTTGTCATTTTAAAGTTAATTTTGAGGTAATCATACACACTGTTTATTGCAGTGACTGCCTAAAAGCATACGTTATTGCAGTAAGTAAAACGCATAGGCAATAATACATTTTAGCAATATTGAACTAAGATAGTAACTTCCAGTTCTACTCTGTAATACTCATGGTACAAAGATTTTGGATATTTTCTAATAATATTGGGATATTAACATGATAGGGGACAAAATCCAAATGGAAGTCGACGTCGGTGGATTGTGCAATATAAGATAAGACTTGTTGTCGACTACTTGTTTTTTCGAATGATGCAATTATGGGTTCGTGGTACACTTAATATCTATTTTATTTTAGTCGTTGAATCTAGTCGTCGTCAAAAAGTTTTTTGAAATAGTAAACGAAAGCGGCAAGGTCCTCAATGGAATACTAAAAACGACGGCATCATCTGGTAAGATTTCTATTGCTTATTTTAAGCACTATCCGAACTCAAAAACCAATACCGTATCGGTATATAATTATTAAACGATATAAATTCAATGTAATGTTTTACTTAAGTTAAATGTTGCAATATATTATGTTGAAAATGTTTTTTATCTGCATTTTAGATGCGACTATCCTGCCAAGGAAAACAATTTTCATAATGTTTCACATTCATAACCAAAACATTATATTAATACCCTTGCGTGTAGACAAAACAAATATATATATTAAGAAAACATTGGGTACTTACGTATACGCCAAAATATATTAAAATTATTATTAATATTAAAGAGGATAAAAATAAGAAAATAACGAAAAAATGTAGAAAATGCTTAGAGATTCTGTAATTGTCATTTATGAAACATTGAATGAATAAAGGTGGTGGTTAACCACAAAAGATAAAAAAAAAATACCCTTGCGTGTCCTAAACATTAGGGCAAATATGTACATTTTCATTTCTTCTGCCCCATACGTTTTGGTCAACTAAGCCTAAAAGCATTATCATAAAACAATAACTACATTATTATTAAATGTATTTAGTATGTCATGGTATGTTCTGAATTTTTAAACTAAGCGATTCGGTTGAGTAGTTTTTGGATAGTAGATACTTTTTTTTTTTGTCTTGTGTGGGGTCTTCCCACTTTTATTATAATTCTCAGATTTATATGTATATATATTATATATAAAATAAAGGTACATTGTAGCAATAATTATTTGTATGAATATTTCTATTTCTGTTGTATATTACTAAGATTGTTACAAGTTAACAAGTAGTTAAAAAGTAGGCATATTTACATAAAAAGATGATTAATTTCAATATAATAACCATGCTTTCATTTACAATTTTAAAAAGATGTTAATTAAAATATAAAGATAAAAGATGGTAATAAAAGTCTATGAACTGTCATTAAAAACGTACTTATAAAATCTTGTTCATGTTCTGGTAGAGAGGCTATAAACTCAGAGGAGGAATATAAAATATCCTCCCTTTTCACCAAGACAAAAAGGATGAGATGAAAAAAAAGGAATGCAAAAGTTTGAAAACTAGATAAGGATGATAGAGTGGAATGAAATATTTAAATGAAAACCGTAAGGTTAGAGTCCATACACCGTGCAAGTCCAAGATGCCATTTTGGCTCTGTGTGTATGTGAGACGCTTCATACCCGATGACATCTTATTATAATACTACTTCTACTTCTGTATACAATTTGTAATTGGGAAATAAACAAAACATATTGCATTTTAGAAAACATGAAAAAAAAAAACACTTCATACAGACTATATTCATGCTATCAATTGTAACAGAGTTTCCTTTTTTGCACCCCATTTACGTTGTGCCTTAATGAAGTTACACATATGTTCATTTTCTATTAGATTTTTAACTTCAGCAGTGAAAAGAATCCAGATCTTTTTTTTATCATCTTTATCTTTTCTTCCACCATTGGATATTATGTGTACCTTGTATATACAGAATAAAAACATAGAAATCAATTCATTTACAATATTGTTTTTTGTTCCTGTAACAATTTTAAACCATGTAATATTATCTTCAGCTGGAAAGCAATTAGCCAGCACACCTTTAAATTTGTGCCATGTCCATTGAATGGCATTGCATTCAAACAGCATGTGCTGTTCACTTTCTATCTGATTTATACAATTGTCACATAAATTATTTTCTGCCAAATTCCATAATTTTAATCTTTTTTTACACGGTAATATTCGATGTAAGAGTTTAAAGTTGAATTGAGCAACTTTAACTATATGTTTCATCTTGTATACCTTATAATACCATACTTTATTCCAATCTATTTCTACGTTATTTAGCTCACATTCCCATTTTCTTTGTGAACCTGGTTCCGTGGAACGTTTGTTTATAAAATATTTATAGTAGATAGATCCTTTAATGTTCTTATGCAACAATGAGTCATTATTACCTACATCTTGATTATTTGTATTGTCTTTTCTAATAATTTCTTTCCACCCATTTGGTATGGCATTCATAAGCTGTAAATATTCGATTAAACCATTATGTTTTTTATATAAATTTGAGATTATTTCACCTGCGGTACATACTCTATCATTTATAAATATGTCACCAATTACTTTATAATCAGAATATAACCATGATTTGAAGTACAATGATTTATTGTTAGATAGTATAAACTTATTTTCCCATAGTTGTTGATTTTTTATTTCTATTAAAGTTGTTGGTTCTGAATACACAATATTATTAAATTTTACAACAGCATTAATCATGTTCTTGTAGAATGTAGGCATATCTCTCAAGTTAGCATGATCATGTACATTAAGTTTAGTACTTTTTATTGTATATTCAATTGGGTGAAGGAAATATTTTGGTATGCATTTCCATTTACCTGGATCTGGACTTAACAGTCGCTTGACCCAATTCAGTTTAAGTGATTCAACCACAGAGCTAATATCTGGCATGTTTAAACCACCTTCCTTAATATTTTTAATTAAGGTTATTCTCTTTATCTTTTCCCTTCTGGTTCCCCATAGGAACGTATATAATAGTTTTTCTATTTGTTTAACTATATCTTTGGGAACATCAATTATACTTGCGTTATATATAAACTTAGACAATGCAAGTGTTTTAATAATAGTTATTTTACCAAAAAAGGTAAGATTCCTTCTTTTCCATAAATTTAATACGTTTTCTAGGTTGGTAATTTTTTTGTCCCAGTTTCTCTTTTCACATAAATGCTTATTGTAACCTATATGGATTCCTAAAAATTTAACAGGTTCACTAGTCCATGTAATATCTAATGGTTTTGAAACACTATTTTCGTTTACACCAATCCACATACCATTTGTCTTTTTTCTATTTAATGTTAACCCTGAAACACTACAAAAAGACTCAATCTCATTAAAGAAATATTTTAAACTACCTTCGTCATGTGAAAAAATTACGGTGTCATCCGCTAATTGAGCAATTTTAACGATATTATCATCATCGTCATTGCTATTAGGTAACGTAATTCCTATACATTTAGAATTATTTCTGATATTTACTGCCATTATTTCTGATACCAGAATAAATAGCAAAGCAGATAATGGGCAGCCTTGCCTCACACCACACTCCATTTTAAACTTTTCTGACAACCATCCGTTGTTTACTATGACACATTCTGTTTCTTTATACATAACCTTTATCCATTTGATAAATGAATTTCCAAAACCAAAGAGTTTTAAAACCTTAAACAGCAGTATTCTGTCTATTGAGTCGAAAGCTTTCGCATAATCAAGAAAAACAATAGCACCTGTCATACTTTTTGCTTTTGTGTAGTCTAGTATGTCGTTTACCAGTCTTACATTTTCTCCTCCAAACCTTTTCTTAATATAACCTTTTTGATCTTCATTTATAATGGAACCTATAACGTTGTGTAACCTATTAGCTAGAATGTGAGCCAATATTTTATAATCCAGATAGTAGATACTTGACTCACTGTGCAGGAACATTTTTGCCGAGTGTAATAATGGTGAGAACTATTGCAAAATATGTTTTCTATTATTTATCAGGTCATAAACCAGTACACATCGATTTTTGTTTTTTTTTATTCGATAAAGTATTTTTAAAATGTATTTTATCTAAATATATCTCTAAAGTGTCTGATATGAAAATAAATGTAATGTGATGGATAATCGAACATTCAATTAAAAGATTTAAAAGTTTGAGAATGTCAAATCATTTTAAGATTGTGCCATAAATTCAAACTGTTAATTGTCTAAGGCCTTCACATTATTTATTCATTTATTTAGTCAAAGACATTATTGTATACAGTTCAAAATATTTAAACAGTATAAAAATGCTAAAATATAGTAAAAAAAGAAAATCCGTAAAACAAGTGCTAAAAGAGTAAAACACAAAAAATTTTAAAAATTAAATTTAAAAAGTGATAAGGCTAAAACATTGTTTTTATCTAAAGTTCAAATTAAGGGTGAAAAATGAGCAGGATACCGCGGCCGAACCGTGATTTAGCTGCTTAACAAGTTGTGGAGGTAGTCGCCGGCAATCCATGACGCGTCGTAACCCTTGATTTGTTTGAGAATTTCGTTGGCATAGAACAGTCCAGTCTGCATAGGATTCATCTCGAAACGATGCTGGTAGGGCGTCTGTTCTTTGCCGTGGAGTACAAAGAAAATGTTCCCATTGTTCAATCCGTACTGAAAAATTTAAAACGAAAATAAATGCATGATTTTTAGGCTACAGAATGTCCCCCATTGCTCTATTGTGCCACGACACTATCCGCAAATTATACACAATGGTAAATATTGTTTTATGATGGCTAGCCAACGTTCTATTAAAACTGTATATACGAGTCATCTCTTCGTCTTGTGAATACACCACGGCAATTCTTTGAAAACCGGAGCAGCATTTCAAGAAGGATATATTTTAACTTGGTAGTTTTTACAGTTTTTCAGTCCTCCAAATGAATTGCACGTATTGCAAGAGAGTTGAACAAAAATGGCCATAGCCACGATAGCTATCGCATTATTGCAGTCAAGTCGGCCAGGCATTGCTAGTTTTAAGGTTAGTGGTCTCCAATTAGTTTGAAATTAAACAGATTTAGATTTCAAATTTTTTGTACGAAGAGAACGGCCTGTTATGGTCACGCGATGTAGGTTGGAAAGGCTGGATGAAAATAATTATGACTGGCTAAGATTGAACCATAGGAACAGGTATAGACGAAAGAGATGAGAAATACACAGATGTCCTTACCTGGAGCTTGCTGTCAAGCTGGAGAGGCTTCGGAATATCCCAATCCGATTGGACGAAAACAACTATGATTTTTCCATTGCTCATCTTGTAGTGACACTCCCTGTATGTTTGGGAGCGATCTCCCCCAAACCCAAACACGGAACCCTGTTTCCAATGGATTGTCTTGGTAACTACAACACTATCAAACTGAGCAGTTTGCCCTGAAAAAGCAGCTGATATGGCAGCCATGGTGCTCTGAAAATATGAAATAAATGTATGTGATTATTATCTGTTATAAATGTAACTAATTGTCCGCCTGCCTATCTGACACCACAAAAGGTGTAATGTACGACATGAACAATATTGTTGCTCTTCCACAAGGTCATCGTTCATTCCATTACAAAAGGTATCCATGCCCAGGCGGACGCTCAGTTATGGCAGACTTTCAGTTTTATTACACCGGCATGTGTGTAAACAGGATGAGCATAATTATACACTATATGAAGAGTTCTTGCGCAAAGCACAGTAAGTCCAATTTGTGTTTTGTATGTAACATTAAGATTGAGGGATGGTGAAGCGGATGGGTACACAGTTTTTAAATATATTCTCTATCCCCTCAGTAACGAAATTACGGGGTTTTTTTTCATGTTTTATAAGCCTATAAATAATATACCACTAAATACAGTAAAACATTTGCGATTTAATACTTTGTTAAAACTGTCATAGTCGATTGGAATAGTACATGTAACGATACACCACTGTGACGTTTATATTTTTTGTAATTATTAATTAAAACAAACGTTGAGAAGCAACTGTCGGGAGTGGCGATAATCATTTTAATTGCCGTTTTATTGTGGAGGTGTTCCGGGCGTTTATTCAAATAAATACCATTCTAATTGGTATACTTAATACATTATTCCGCGACACAGTTAGCCGTTTTGGCCTAAGATGGAAGACGCTATAGACGGCTTGCAACATAAGCAGAAGTATCCCAGGGTCCTCACGGGGCACAGATAGCGCGCAGTGTACATAAAGTCCTGGCAGCTTACTCCCACAATTTACTCCTATGTTTTATGAATATATTTAATTTGATCTTTATTTACTACCGTACTATACCTTCACACGCGCGGTCCGAAAATAAACCAAAAACCAAAATTGCTTTCGCCACCAAGCCCAACGGCCAGCTTAGTTGAAACAGGGAGTTGTTTTACAACTCCCTGGTGGAAACCAACCATGCAACGAACTTGCAAGGTAATGACACACCTTACCATAAACCCGGAAATTACTGCTACCGCGCGTAGAGTTAAAATTTACCGATTGAAATCAGAAAATTTCTCATAAAACCCTTTATAATATCTTCCTAAAAAAAGAAATATGGAACAATAGCGTAGTACTGAAAACTAATGTTATCAAATCTACGTTTCTCGGTACATCTGAGATACATAAGGTAGGTATCCAAGGCGGAGATTAGTACCGAAGTTTTTCCATTGTGCTCGCCTATGTCAGAATCTATATATAAATTTACGTAAGGGCAAAATTCGGTAAATCGCGCCTTACTTCTAGAATTTTTACTCGATGGTATATAAAGTTGGTTCGTACATTGGGTACTGATTTTAACCACCTGATGTAACCCTGTTTACTAATTAAATTAAGTTAGATAATTAGTTATTGACGATTAAAACGAATTTAGGTTCAACGATTTGCCCCAAATAGGGGTGTTTTCCGATCGTGGTATACACTGTCTAATGGATGTCCATCTTGAAAAATACCCGCCACAAAAATGCGAGGAGGCTTCGCATTTTCCTATCTCCTCCTACGATAATTGTTTTTAATAGCTGAAAACTGGTTGAACAGCTAGAGTACAGCATCATAATGTTGAAGACAGTCCGATTTTCTTAAAAAAATACTATTTTGATAGATTTAATAAACGATTATACAAATGTATTGATTTGCGATGAATGGAACATCCCAATCTCTCAGTCTGCCAGAGTTTGGTTTAACACAAGTAGGTAAATTTATGAGCCCTTGGTTTAACACATACGGTAGTTAAATATATGGGCCCTTTGAGAATAAACTTGCAATACTTTGACAATACTGTAAATACCTATTAACTATTTTTGGTCCTCATTTGAATCGAACATTTCTTACTGTGAATGTTCGTACTGTTAGATGTAATATAAAAATATATACAAATAAACTTTATTACTGAGATTGTGGTTAGGCTCTACTGTTAGATATATAAACACATTATTATATACAAATAAACTTTATACTGACAGTTCGGGTGACAGTTCCTTCTCAACGTTTGTATTAATTAATAATTACCAATAATATAAGCATCGTAGTGGTGTATCGTGACATGTACTTTAATATTTCAATCGATTATGACAGTGACAGTTTTAACAAAGTATTAAATCGCAAATGATTTACTGTATTTAGAGGTATATTATTTATAGGCCTATAAAACATGAACAAAATATTTCGTTACTGAGTGGATAAAGAATATATTTAAAAATGGTTCCTCTTTGTACCTATCCGCTTTCCCATCCCTCAACCCTAATGTTACATACAAAACACAAATTGGGTTTCTTTAATAAATGAGTCCAAATCAAAAATTTGGACTTCATTTTGTGATAAGTTTCTCCTTCGGAAGTAATTCCCAGGGTGCTAATTTTAGTTGACTACATAAATCATCGTGTCTATTTATTCGTTTCTGTAAACGACAATGTATTGTAGTCCTGCGGTACGTACATTTGAAATCGCCAGTTTTGTCACGCTGAAATTACTGTGTATTCGAGAACCATCTGTGGGCACGACCTCGATGGTACGCGAGCGAAGCGAGCGTACCATCTAGTTAACCATAATTTATATATAGATTGCAATACTATATCTAAAGGTTTTAGGTTTATTCCCCAAGGGCTCATATGTTAGGAAGGAACGCGCGATTTACCGAATTTTGCCCCTACGTAAATTTATATACAGATTAATAAAAATTAATATAAACTCGGCCTTATTCATGTACATGTATAAAGAACTGTAACTTTTCCAAATAGAAATTAATAATAAGTACATTACTATACGACGATGACAACTTTTGAAGAGAAGATTCAATAAACAATCAATATGCCTATAGGCTTACTGCACGTAGAAATATAAAATAACAAGGCCAACAGCCATAAGTCGCGTGCTAAAATGCATAGTGATACCGGACCGACAGACAGACCGACAGACCGACCGACATAGTGAACAATAGAGTCGCGTCCACACGACTAAAAAGTCTTTATCGTAGTTACTTGCTCGTAGTCGCTGGCACCTTTAATTCTGCTACATGTACTCACCTGTATAAAGATAGAGATGATTGAATAAAATCGTCAGGTCTTGCTTTCACTGGTGGTCAGGAACTTAGTAAGTGTTAGCAACAACTATGGCAAAACGGAGCTTATATACATCAAATAGCCCCTCCCTTAGTTTTCTAATTGGTTGATCATTTGAATCATTTCTCACCTGTTGATTGGTTAAATGTAAGGGTATGTGACCTAATCGACACTAATCCTCCCAACATATTTCCGTTAAAATCAATATTTCGTTTTCAGAAGAAAGAGAAAAAAACATATTTCTGATTTAAAAATACGGCACATTTAATTGTTTATTAATACGTACTAATACATTTTTTGTTCACAATAACTGGATCATTTAGACGAAAGTCAGGTTTTTGATAACATGCTTTCATGTGTGTAATGTATTAAATTATTATGATTTAACATCAAAGTTTTACTTTTACTTTTGACGTGTTTGATGGCTGGGTATCATGGGCAATAAAATTATCGTTTTAGCTGTTCAATAATATATGACGAGCATTGTATTCTACCCGTTAAGCGCCGTTCTAAACCCAGATACGCTAAGATATTAATCTTGTTATACCAAAATTAGAATAACGGTACTGACTCGCATATCTTTAGGATTATTTTTCAGTACTGTATGTATTTATAAAAAAAAAATTGAATAGAGATGGATTTGTTAACATTTCGTAGGTATTCTCAATACAGGATATTATCGTTAGTTACAAAGGAACCAGTGTCCTTGCTAACAGGTTCTTCGTGGTACTTACTAAAAATAAAATGTGTAGGCCTATATAGAATCGTTCACAACATTGTTGATACAATACAATCACGACTTAATCATCACTATTGCCAATACAGATCCGTAGTGTTACATAAGCCATTCGCTATAAAGATTGGTCTAACTAACAAAACACTCGCTACACTAGGCCTAGCTACTAGCAGCCCTATTAGCATATGCCTAAACAACCTAGGCCTATCTTTATTTAATACACTTTTTTGCGAAACAAGGTATTTATAGCTAGCGTGGGCCTAGGTGGTATAAAAAGAAAACATGAAAAGTGTTTTTTAAATAAAATATAGACTTTTTGCATCATTTGTGTGTATATTTTTTTTTGCCGGTAACACCACTTTGGTCTGGAAAAGAAATTCCTACTAACCTACCCATTGTTAGGAAATACCCAAAACGTGGCAAACAAAATCATTTAATTGACTAACTGACTGGAAGCAAAATATTTACACGATAGGCCTATACTTTTTAAAACGTTATAGTTTGGTGTGGGTTAAAACGTAAAACACAATTACGTTTATTGAAGATCAGACAATTATAACGTTTGTACCAAATGGTCTATCAACGATTTAATTTATAAAGTTTCTTTAATTTTGGTAAGTTACATTTTACAAACCGTGGCAGTGAAAATACGATAAAATTATCATGATTAGCTTTTCAATAATATATGACAAGCCTTGTATTCGACCCGTTAAGCGCCGTTCTAAACCCAGATACTAGAATAACGGTACTGACTCTCATATCTTTGGGGATTATTTTTCAAAATTGAAAGTAGGTATTTACAAAAAAATTGAATAGACATGGATTTGTTAAAATTGTGTAGGTATTCTCAAAACAGGATATTGTCGTTAGTTACAAAGGAACCAGTGTTCTTGCTAACAGGTTCTTCGTGGAACTTACTAAAAATACAATGTATATATAGAATCGTTCACAACATTGTTGATACAATACAATCACGACTTAATCATCATTGTCAATACAGATACTAACGCCCGTATTCTTAAACCGGACTTTAGTCGTAGTTCGAAGTTCGACTTGGAAAAGTCGTAGTTCGAGCTATTACTTCAAATTCGATTAAAAAACGAAGTAGTCGAAGTTTGCAGTTCGACTTAATGAAGTCGAGCTTTTAGTCGAGTTGCACACGTCTGGGTAACAAAGGCTATACATTGGCCAATGACAAGAGAGTATTTGAGGAGCAGACGAAATTTTGCGCATTGATATCACTTTCCATTTCTTACAACACTTTTTACGCATCAGGACTATATACATGAAAAATAATTTTAATCGTTAATTATTAGAACAATATCAGTATTAATTTATCAGTGAAGTATATTTGATTAACAACAAATAAAATCTTAAAAATATATTTAGGAACCATGGCGGTACGGTAACTTTTATATTTTCTAGACCCCCAACAAAGTATGATCGCCACGAACCACGCACTTCATAGCGTGACAAGAAAGCGCTAGGCCCCCTAAACATTCCATCGCGTGGTGAATTGCCGCATCTCCCATTGTCGCTATGGCGTGACGTAGCTCAAGTCGGACTTGCGCGAAGAAAATAATGTAATTTGTATACAGTTGTAAATAAAGATGATTTTCATTATTATAATTTATACCAATGTATATTTAATTAAGCTAATATAAATATAGATATTTCATTCTTCAATATCTGGCCAATATAACAACTCAATGACTGTTACGTTTTTTGTAAACATCGTTTAAAAACCCTTTAGTCGACCATTTAGTCTGCCCCCTCCAGGACTAAAAAAATCGATCAAAATCCGTCTCGATTTACGCCCGTATTCTTAAACCGGACTTTAGTCGTAGTTCGAAGTTCGACTTGGAAAAGTCGTAGTTCGAGCTATTACTTCAAATTCGATTAAAAAACGAAGTAGTCGAAGTTTGCAGTTCGACTTAATGAAGTCAAGCTTTTAGTCGAGTTGCACCCGTCTGGGTAACAAAGGCTATACATTGGCCAATGACAAGAGAGTATTTGAGGAGCAGACAAAATTTTGCGCATTGATATCACTTTCCATTTCTTACAACACTTTTTACGCATCAGGACTATATACATGAAAAATAATTTTAATCGTTAATTATTAGAACAATATCAGTATTAATTTAACAGTGAAGTATATTTGATTAACAACAAATAAAATCTTAAAAATATATTTAGGAACCATGGCGGTACGGTAACTTTTATATTTTCTAGGCCCCCAACAAAGTATGATCGCGACGAACCACGCACTTCATAGCGTGACAAGAAAGCGCTAGGCCCCCTAAACATTCCATCGCGTGGTGAATTGCCGCATCTCCCATTGTCGCTATGGCGTGACGTAGCTCAAGTCGGACTTGCGTGAAGAAAATAATGTAATTTGTATACAGTTGTAAATAAAGATGATTTTCATTATTATAATTTATACCAATGTATATTTAATTAAGCTAATATAAATATAGATATTTCATTCTTCAATATCTGGCCAATATAACAACTCAATGACTGTTACGTTTTTTATAAACATCGTTTAAAAAACATTTAGTCGACCATTTAGTCTGGCCCCTCCAGGACTAAAAAAATCGATCAAAATCCGTCTCGATTTAGTCGAGGTTGGCCTGATTTAGTCGGTGATTTAGTTGAAGTTCGGTTTATGAATTAAAATGACGTCAATTTTTTGGGTATTGTTTTATTGCTACATTTCTTTAAGGTTTTTTTATTTTAAACATTATTGTATTAGGCATATCAATAAAAAGTGATATTTTATAAGATTTAGCACTATTTTGGGGCAAATATTGGGATCATTGTTTACAACTCAATGGCAACTGACACAATATTAGAAAGAAAGGTCACGTTATACGACGGTACCTGTGTTTATTTCCGTCTTAGTAAACTAGTTCCCGAAAGTAATATTCCACTCTTTCTAATTATTGGTCTAACGACAGACCACTAACTCTACTGGTTGGTCAACTCTCTCGCTCTAACGGTTGTTCTAACTAAAAAATTCTCGTTCTAACGATTGGTCTAATTAAAGACCACTAACTCTACTGGTTGGTCAACTAAAAACCACTCGCTCTAACGGTTGGTCTAACTAAAAAACACTCGCTCTAAGGATTGGTCTAACTTAAAATCACTTATTCTATCGATCGGTCTAACTAAGCAATCTACTAGGCATTCCACACAGGTGGTACAGGCCACGAAGACCGAGATTCTACAATGCGATGAGCTGGCAGCCATGATCAACCACGGCATTGCTATTGCCTTTAAAAGTAAGGAAATCAAGGATATCTTAGGATGCGTAATATCAGATGTAATTGAGTCCAAACTCACGCCACTTTTAGATCGGTTTGATAAAATCGAAAGTCGGCTTTTCGACATTGAGCTCGCAATGGGCGAAACCTCAAATCATCTTGATAAAATCAATGATCTTGAGCAAAAAATCCAAGCACAGGATGCTGAATTAGATTCATTGCAGCAATATAGTCGACGGAATTGCATCAGGGTATTTGGAATGTCGGAGAAAGAAGGAGAAAATACTAATGATCTAATAATTAAGATGGTGAAGGATAAGCTGGCTATTGATCTATCCTCCGATCACATAGATCGATCCCATCGCACAGGCAAACGTAACGAGAAGAAATCAAAACCCAGACCCATTATTGTTAAATTTACTTCATATCAATACCGAAAGAAAGTGATTGTACAGAGAAGAAAATTAAAGGGTTCTGGCATTTCTATACAGGAAGACCTCACCAGTCGTAGAAGGGAGCTGTTATACAGAGCAAGTAGGCACGAGCAGGTGAAGAGTGCATGGTCCATTGACGGACGAATCTATGCTAGCTCTGTTTCTAACGGAAAGGAAATTAGACACCATATTCGTACTTTTCTGGACCTAGATAACATCTCATAAAGAAGATCAGCAAACGAAGGGAAGTAAACAATTAACTGTTTCTTTTTCTTATTCAACATTTGAACTCTATATTACCACTTACATAAATTGCATGCATCCCTTTCTTTTATCATCATGAATAATAACTGCATGCTAATTTATTGACATTTATGACACTGCGGACACTTTTTCCTGTTTTGCTTCACCTCATGCTTGCGTTATTACTTTTATTAATTTTGTTTTCACTGCAAAGTTGTTTGACTCCTGTTCTTACTTTTTCCATGAACATTTGCTTGTTCTTTCCTCTGTAACTTACTTAAACTCAGAGACTGTTTTTGAACTTGTATACTATCTTATACCGTTACTTGTATTTATTGTTCTTTGTTATGTCCAATGTTTATTCTGACAAAAATGAAACTGATCGTCTTTCTAATTTAGTTTTTAATCCATTCTCATTTAATGATAATCATAATTCTAATATTGATCCAGATCTTCAATTTTTTACTGATTCTATGAATATATCTAATTATTTTCATCCAAGTGATTTTTCTAAATATACTAACGAAATTGATATTAAGAAAAGCTTTTCCACCATACACTTCAATTCCAGAAGCCTTAGTCGTAATTTTGATTCGATTAATATTCTTTTAAATTCCTTAAATTTCAACTTTGATATAATTTCTATTACGGAAAGTTGGTTGAAGCATGACAGCCCTTTACTGCATATTCCAAACTACTCTTTTATTTCTAAACATAGACATCTGAAAGTTGGCGGTGGTGTAGCAATGTTTGTTCGAAATGAACTTTCATTTAAAGAAAGAGAAGATCTGTCAATTGACCAATCTATTTGTGATTCCCTATTTATTGAAATTGAACAAAAATCAGCCAAAAACATTATTGTTGGCACTATATATAGGGCCCCTTCACTGGATACGAATGCATTCCTAGATAAAATAGAGCTATTACTTAGTAACCTTTCCAATGAGAACAAGACTGTTTTCTAACTAGGTGATTTTAACATTGATATTTTAAAATACGAATCAAGTAATCATTCTTTCAATTTTATAAATACCATGTTTAGCAACTTTTTTCTTCCTCTTATTCACCGCCCCACTAGAATTACTGCTACTACTGCCTCATTGTTAGACAATATAATTACCAACCAAACGGAATTTCCCAACCACAATGGAATAATTTATAGTGATGCCACTGACCATTTACCTATTTTTAACATATCTTCTTTAACCAACATTGTCCATAATTCGAGATCTGAACTTTCAATGTTGTATACTAGGAAAATTAACGAGCGCAATATTGAAAGTTTTAAGTTAGATTTGCAAGCAACCTCGTGGGACCATGTTTTTAATTCACAAGATCCAAATGAGGCATATAATTTATTTGACACCACATTTAAACATATGTACGATAAAAACTTCCCCCTTGAACAAAGAACAAATAAGAAACGCAAACTTAAAACTTGGATGACTGATGGCTTATTAAAATCCACAAAACATAAACACAAATTATATGCTAAATTCTTGCACAACCCATCTGAAAAAAACAAAAATGAATATAAACGTTTCCGTAACAAACTTAACACATTGATTAGACAAGTTAAAATTGATCACTTTAACAACACCTTCTCACAGCATAAAAATGATATCAAAGGAACTTGGAAAATTATCAATTCTTTATTGAATAAACTTAAGAATAATCAGCCCGACTTACAAATCGAATGTGATGGCGAATTATCAAATGATCCAATTAAAATTTCAAATTCTTTTAATCAGTTTTTTGGACAGATTGGACCTACCCTTGCAAGTCAAATACCATCACATGCAACAAATTATAAAGACTACTTACCGAACCCTACTCTCAATTCCCTATTTCTTATCCCTGTTGACGATAATGAAATACTCAACACAGTCAAATATTTCAAGAATAATAAGGCTCCAGGTTTTGACGATATTAGTACTAATATAGTTAAGCAAACATGTAGCCTTATCTCTCACCCACTTTGCTATATTTTTAACCTGTCTATGTCTAAAGGAGTGTTTCCAAACAAATTAAAACTTGCAAAAGTAATCCCCATCTACAAATCTGGAGTCAAGTCTGATGTTAGCAATTATCGTCCCATCTCCATTCTGTCAATTTTCTCCAAAATGTTTGAACGCATCATTTATGATCGGACATACAAATTTATTTTAAAACACCTTTCGAAAAGGATATGATACTTCGATGGCTCTTTTACAACTTACTAATAGTATTGTGGATGCATTTGAAAAAAACCATTTTGCTATTGGAACATTCATTGATCTCTCAAAAGCTTTTGATACTATCAATCATAACATTCTCTTATCCAAACTTTTCATTTATGGAATCCGTGGACCTGCACATGATCTATTTAAAGTTATCTGTCAAATAGATTTCAATGTACTAAATATAGCAATGTTACCTCTCATTTTACACCTATATCATGTGGAGTCCCCCAAGGTTCACTGCTTGGCCCACTTTTATTTTCTTTATATATAAATGACATTTGTTCATCCTCGAAATTATTTTCTTTCTGCCTCTATGCTGACGATACTACCCTCCTTTATACAAATCCAAATATTCAGTCACTTTTTGCGGTTGTCAACCAGAAACTGACTAAAGTGTGTGAATATTTCCGAGCAAACAAACTTTCCGTAAACGTTAAGAAATGCTGTTCTATTTTGTTTCGAAACACTCGCAAACCTGTAAATCTTGATGATAGACATATTAAAATTAATGAACATATTGTTCCACTCGTTGAAAATACAAAATTTCTTGGTGTTACCATTGATTAAGGTCTCACTTGGAAGCAACATATGAAAGAAATTGAAAATAAAATATCCAAAAATACTGGTATCATTTTTAGACTGTCTTTTTTTCTTCCCAAAAACATTCTTCATACCTTGTATTGTACTCTTATTTTACCATATTTAAACTATTGCAATGTAGTCTGGTGCAACACGTATGAGTCCAACACTAGCATATTATTTATCAAACAGAAGAAAGTAGTTCGAATAATATCAGGTGCACCACCACTAGCTCACTCAGATCCCTTATTTTCCTCCCTAAACCTTTTAAAGTTGAAAGATCTTAACTATCATCAACAGTATACTTTTCTCTACTCATCGATTAACTCCCTAAACCCACCTCAATTTACAAATTTATTCCAACCAAACGCATCTTTTCACAATTATAGAACTCGAACTGTACAGGATATGCATATCCCTCTTCATAAAAAAACTTCATTTCAATATAACATAAGATTTAGTGGACCTAAACTATGGAATAAACTACCTTCAAATATTAAAGTTGCTGTATCTAAGAAAAGCTTTTCATTTAAACTTAAAAGATATATCACATCCAAGTATTAATTTTTATTATATTACATTTTATGATAATAATTTTAATGATGAGTAACAAGAAGAAGACGAATCAATTCTTTATTTATACCAAAATTGGTTCTTTTTTGTTGTTATTTTACTTATTTAGTTTAACCCATGTTATGTAAATTTTTTATATTGTTATTTCTTTATTATTTTAATTTATTTATTTATTTATTTATTTTCTTTTTCCGTGTTGTTTTTATCTAATCTTTGTTTAGGCATGTCTGTCACAAGATTTTTGCTTTTTTGATCATGCCTTCTTCAATCATATTACCTTTCTTTACACCATTTTGTTGACTGTTTTATTTTGAAGAAAATAAATGTTACTTTGAATTGAATTGAATTGAACTAAACTTCACTCGTTTTAACAATTATTCTAACTGAGGAAAACTTGTTTTAGCGATTGGTCTAACTGAAGACAAATTGTTTTAACGATACCTGTGATATGGAAAAAGTCCTCAATAACACCACTCCCTAAAAAACCTAAACCAAGTATTAACAAAGAATATAGACCCGTTGCCTTGACATCGATCATTATGAAGTGTCTAGAATCCATTGTTAAGCATTTTCTGAATTTCTAAATGAATGTAATAAGTTACGTGATCCGTGTAAGTTTGTGTATAAGAGTAAGAAAATACTCTATAGACACAGACAAAATGCCAACGATATTGTTAATTTGCAAAATGATATAAATATTTTATCTAATTGGGCTGATAAGAATCAAATGAAATTCAATGTCAACAAAACTAAATTAATGCATATCACCAGAAAGCGTAACTTTGTTAAGCCGTTGTACTTTCTTAATGGTGAGACAATTGCGGTGGTTGATAGCCATAAACATTTAGGAGTATCGATTCTAAACTGAATTGGAATGTTCAAATCGATAATCTAATATCTAAAACTAATCGAATGTTAGGCTTTATTTTTTCTGTAGCCGGAAATTGTTCTCCAGACGCGATTTCGTGTCTGTACAAAACTTTGGTGCTACCTATTCTAGAGTATGGTTTGCCGGCGTGGGGCCCCAGAAATGGAGGACACATAAAACGCCTCGAACAGGTTCAGCGATGGGCCTCTAGACGTATTCTGGGACCCCACTACGGACCTATATCATACGACGAACGTTTAATAACGTTGGGTTGGTTATCCTTACGTGATAGACGTTTAATGATTTTAATTTCCTTTATATTTCGTTGTTTTTATAATGTAACTTTTTGTAGTACTGTAAATAATAATATCCATATCAATCAACGCCATCCTGAATTACTCACATTTGTCCACCCTTTTGCACGTACCGATACTTTAAAATATTCGTCTATCAACAATTTTCCTGTTATATGGTCATCACTACCCTCCATAATCAAAGATCAAGCAGTTACTCTTCCTTTGAAAAATTTCCTGTCGAAATTGAAAAAATATCTGCTTGATCAATGCTAAATTATTTTAATTGTATAGGTGTATTTTAAATTGTGTAACACAGTAATACAAATTAATTAAATTTTTTATATATTCTGTATATTTTATATTCATTTTTAACTTGTATTAAGTTGTATGTTACAGGGGTTGCGGACACAAATGTGTTATGGCGCTCTGTTGCTGTCGCAACCCCTGGACCGCTTGTTGTCGAATAAAGAAATGAAAATGAAATGAAAATGAAATGAAATAAGTGATGCAGTCTTAACTCTTCTTGAGAGACTGCGATCATTTGTTCGCTCTATGTTTTTCGATTTCTCTTCAGCCTTTAATACTATCCAATCACATATTCTGCTCCGGAAACTCTGTGATATAAATATTAATTCACATATAATCTTGTGGATTGGTGATTTTCTATCAAACAGACCACAGGTGATTAGGATAGGTGGACATTATTCTAGTACTCTTTGCACTAACACTGGTGTCCCTCAGGGATGTGTTCTTTCTCCTGTTCTTTTCTCTCTTTACACAAATGACTTCAAAATTGAAAGTAATAATGTTAGTATAGTTAAGTATGCAGATGATTCTGTTGTTACGGGTATAATTCAACATAACTGTGAAGATGAGTATAGAAATACACTTAAGTTGTTTGAGTCGTGGTGTATGAAAAAATGTTTTATATTAAACGCGGATAAGACCAAAGAATTAATTTTTGATTTCAGAAAGAAGAAAAGTGTTATTGATAATATTGTATTAAACGACCAAAAGATAGATACTGTAAAAGAACATAAATATTTAGGACCAACGGTAGATTGTGATTTAAATTGGAGTGCAAATACTGTATCGTTCTAAAGCCAGATACTAGAATAACGGTACTGACTCGCATATCTTTGGGGATTATTTTTCAAAATTGAAAGTATGTATTTACAAAAAAGTTGAATAGAGATGGATTTGTTAAAATTGTGTAGGTATTCTCAACACAGGATATTGTCGTTAGTTACAAAGGAACCAGTGTTCTTGCTAACAGGTTCTTCGGGGAACTTACTAAAAATACAATGTATATATAGAATCGTTCACAACATTGTTGATACAATACAATCACGACTTAATCATCATTGTCAATACAGATCCGTAGTGTCAGTACACAGACTGCTACATAAGCCATTTATTTGAAAATAAATTACTTTCAAAACACTATTGCTAACGCATTGTTTATAACTTCTATTTAAAATATAGACCTGTAAACGTTTTAACAATTACAACAGGGAAGAGTAAATAATAAGTAAGTATACTAAAAAATAATGTAATTACGTCATGAACAAGCATTGTATATACTACAAACACTGACTAATTCCTTGTCACCCACTTCTTGATAATACTGCTGGGTATTGTTTTATTGCTACATTTCTTTAAGGTTTTTTTATTTTAAACATTATTGTATTAGGCATATCAATAAAAACAAAAGTGATATTTTATAAGATTTAGCACTATTTCTGGGCAAATATTGGGATCATTGTTTACAACTCAATGGCAACTGACACAATATTAGAAAGAAAGGTCACGTTATACGACGGTACCAGTGTTTATTTCCGTCTTAGCAAACTAGTTCCCGAAAGTAATATTCCACTCTTTCTAATTATTGGTCTAACTACAGACCACTAACTCTACTGGTTGGTCAACTAAAAACCACTCGCTCTAACGGTTGTTCTAACTAAAAAATTCTCGATCTAACGATTGGTCTAACTAAAGACCACTAACTCTATTGGTTGGTCAACTAAAAATCACTCGCTCTAACGGTTGGTCTAACTATAAAACACTCGCTCTCATGGTTGGTCTAACTAAAGACCACTAAATCTACTTGTTGGTCAACTAAAATCCACTCGCTCTAACGGTTGGTCTAACTAAAGTCCACTAACTCTATTGGTTGGTCAACTAAAAATCACTCGCTCTAACGGTTGGTCTAACTATAAAACACTCGCTCTCATGGTTGGTCTAACTAAAGACCACTAAATCTACTGGTTGGTCAACTAAAAACCACTCGCTCTAACGGTTGGTCTAACTAAAAAACACTCGCTCTAACGATTGGTCTAACTATAAAGACCACTTATTCTATCGATCGGTCTAACTAAACTTCACTCGTTTTAACGATTATTCTAACTGAAGAAAACTTGTTTTAACGATTGGTCTAACTGAAGACAAATTGTTTTAACGATACCTGTGCTATGGAAAAAGTCTTCAATAACACCACTCCCTAAAAAACCTAAACCAAGTATTAACAACGACTATAGACCCGTTGCCTTGACATCGATCATTATGAAGTGTCTAGAATCCATTGTTAAACATTTTCTGAATTTCTAAATGAATGTAATGAGTTACGTGATCGTGTCAGTTTGTGTATAAGAGTAAGAAAGGGGTAAGTGATGCAGTCAAGTAACTCTTCTTGAGAAACCGCGACCATATGTTCGCTCTATGATCTTCGATTTCGCTTCAGCCTTTAATACTATCAAATCACATATTCTGCTCCGGAAACTCTGTGATATAAATGTTAATTCACATATAATATTGTGGATTGGTGATTTTCTATCAAACAGACCACAGGTGGTTAGTATATGTGGACATTCTTCTAGTACTCTTTCACTAACACTGGTGTCCCTCAGGGGTGTGTTCTTTCTCCTGTTCTTTTCTCTCTTTACACAAATGACTTCAAAATTGAAAGTAATAATGTTAGTATAGTTAAGTATGCAGATGATTCTGTTGTTACGGGTATAATTCAACATAACTGTGAAGATGAGTATAGAAATACACTTAAGTTGTTTGAGTCGTGGTGTATGAAAAAATGTTTTATATTAAACGCGGATAAGACCAAAGAATTAATTTTTGATTTCAGAAAGAAGAAAAGTGTTATTGATAATATTGTATTAAACGACCAAAAGATAGATACTGTAAAAGAACATAAATATTTAGGACCAACGGTAGATTGTGATTTAAATTGGAGTGCAAATACTGTATCGTTCTAAACCCAGATACTAGAATAACGGTACTGACTCGCATATCTTTGGGGATTATTTTTCAAAATTGAAAGTGTGTATTTACAAAAAAGTTGAATAGAGATGGATTTGTTAAAATTGTGTAGGTATTCTCAACACAGGATATTGTCATTAGTTACAAAGGAACCAGTGTTCTTGCTAACAGGTTCTTCGGGGAACTTACTAAAAATACAATGTATATATAGAATCGTTCACAACATTGTTGATACAATACAATCACGACTTAATCATCATTGTCAATCACAGATCCGTAGTGTCAGTACACAGACTGCTACATAAGCCATTTTTTTAGAAAATAAATTACTTTCAAAACACTATTGCTAACGCATTGTTTATAACTTCTATTTAAAATATAGACCTGTAAACGTTTTAACAACAGGGAAGAGTAAATAATAAGTAAGTATACTAAAAAATAATGTAATTACGTCATGAACGCATTGTATATACTACAAACACTGAATAATTCCTTGTCACCCACTTCTTGATAATACTGCTGGGTATTGTTTTATTGCTACATTTCTTTAAGGTTTTTTTATTTTAAACATTATTGTATTAGGCATATCAATAAAAACAAAAGTGATATTTTATAAGATTTAGCACTATTTTGGGGCAAATATTGGGATCATTGTTTACAACTCAATGGCAACTGACACAATATTAGAAAGAAAGGTCACGTTATACGACGGTACCTGTGTTTATTTCCGTCTTAGCAAACTAGTTCCCGAAAGTAATATTCCACTCTTTCTAATTATTGGTCTAACTACAGACCACTAACTCTACTGGTTGGTCAACTAAAAACCACTCGCTCTAACGGTTGTTCTAACTAAAAAATTCTCGTTCTAACGATTGGTCTAATTAAGTACCACTAACTCTACTGGTTGGTCAACTAAAAACCACTCGCTCTAACGATTGATCTAACTAAAAAACACTCGCTCTAAGGATTGGTCTAACTTAAAATCACTTATTCTATCGATCGGTCTAACTAAACTTTTAACGATTATCCTAACTGAGGAAAACTTGTTTTAGCGATTGGTCTAACTGAAAACAAATTGTTTTAACGATACCTGTGATATGGAAAAAGTCCTCAATAACGCCACTCCCTAAAAAACCTAAACCAAGTATTAACAAAAACTATAGACCCGTTGCCTTGACATCGATCATTATGAAGTGTCTAGAATCCATTGTTAAGCATTTTCTGAATTTCTAAATGAATGTAATAAGTTACGTGATCCGTGCAAGTTTGTGTATAAGAGTAAGAAAATACTCTATAGACACAGACAAAATGCCAACGATATTGTTAATTTGCAAAATGATATAAATATTTTATCTAATTGGGCTGATAAGAATCAAATGAAATTCAATGTCAATAAAACTAAATTAATGCATATCACCAGAAAGCGTAACTTTGTTAAGCCGTTGTACTTTCTTAATGGTGAGACAATTGCGGTGGTTGATAGCCATAAACATTTAGGAGTATCGATTCTAAACTGAATTGGAATGTTCAAATCGATATTCTAATATCTAAAGCTAATCGAATGTTAGGCTTTATTTTTTCTGTAGCCGGAAATTGTTCTCCAGACGCGATTTCGTGTCTGTACAAAACTTTGGTGCTACCTATTCTAGAGTATGGTTTGCCGGCGTGGGGCCCCAGAAATGGAGGACACATAAAACGCCTCGAACAGGTTCAGCGATGGGCCTCTAGACGTATTCTGGGACCCCACTACGGACCTATATCATACGACGAACGTTTAATAACTTTGGGTTGGTTATCCTTACGTGATAGACGTTTAATGATTTTAATTTCCTTTATATTTTGTTGTTTTTATAATGTAACTTTTTGTAGTACTGTAAATAATAATATCCATATCAATCAACGCCATCCTGAATTATTCACATTTGTCCACCCTTTTGCACGTACCGATACTTTAAAATATTCGTCTATCAACAATTTTCCTGTTATATGGTCATCACTACCCTCCATAATCAAAGATCAAGCAGTTACGCTTCCTTTGAAAAATTTCCTGTCGAAATTGAAAAAATATCTGCTTGATCAATGCTAAATTTATTTTAATTGTATAGGTGTATTTTAAATTGTGTAACACAGTAATACAAATTAATTAAATTTTTTATATATTCTGTATATTTTAT
Organism: Antedon mediterranea; assembly: GCF_964355755.1. Classification (NCBI taxonomy): domain Eukaryota; kingdom Metazoa; phylum Echinodermata; class Crinoidea; order Comatulida; family Antedonidae; genus Antedon; species Antedon mediterranea. Next base: position 30,364,744 of record NC_092673.1, on the reverse strand, counting down.
ATTCATTTTTAACTTGTATTAAGTTGTATGTTACAGGGGTTGCGGACACAAATGTGTTATGGCGCTCTGTTGCTGTTGCAACCCCTGGACCGCTTGTTGTCGAATAAAGAAATGAAAATGAAATGAAAATGAAATGAAATAAGTGATGCAGTCTTAACTCTTCTTGAGAGACTGCGATCATATGTTCGCTCTATGTTCTTCGATTTCTCTTCAGCCTTTAATACTATCCAATCACATATTCTGCTCCGGAAACTCTGTGATATAAATATTAATTCACATATAATCTTGTGGATTGGTGATTTTCTATCAAACAGACCACAGGTGATTAGGATAGGTGGACATTATTCTAGTACTCTTTGCACTAACACTGGTGTCCCTCAGGGATGTGTTCTTTCTCCTGTTCTTTTCTCTCTTTACACAAATGACTTCAAAATTGAAAGTAATAATGTTAGTATAGTTAAGTATGCAGATGATTCTGTTGTTACGGGTATAATTCAACATAACTGTGAAGATGAGTATAGAAATACACTTAAGTTGTTTGAGTCGTGGTGTATGAAAAAATGTTTTATATTAAACGCGGATAAGACCAAAGAATTAATTTTTGATTTCAGAAAGAAGAAAAGTGTTATTGATAATATTGTATTAAACGACCAAAAGATAGATACTGTAAAAGAACATAAATATTTAGGACCAACGGTAGATTGTGATTTAAATTGAAGTGCAAATACTGTATCGTTCCAAACCCAGATACTAGAATAACGGTACTGACTCGCATATCTTTGGGGATTATTTTTCAAAATTGAAAGTATGTATTTACAAAAAAGTTGAATAGAGATGGATTTGTTAAAATTGTGTAGGTATTCTGAACACAGGATATTGTCGTTAGTTACAAAGGAACCAGTGTTCTTGCTAACAGGTTCTTCGGGGAACTTACTAAAAATACAATGTATATATAGCATCGTTCACAACATTGTTGATACAATACAATCACGACTTAATCCTCATTGTCAATACAGATCCGTAGTGTCAGTACACAGACTGCTACATAAGCCATTTTTTTAGAAAATAAATTACTTTCAAAACACTATTGCTAACGCATTGTTTATAACTTCTATTTAAAATATAGACCTGTAAACGTTTTAACAATTACAACAGGGAAGAGTAAATAATAAGTAAGTATACTAAAAAATAATGTAATTACGTCATGAACAAGCATTGTATATACTACAAACACTGAATAATTCCTTGTCACCCACTTCTTGATAATACTGCTGGGTATTGTTTTATTGCTACATTTCTTTAAGGTTTTTTTATTTTAAACATTATTGTATTAGGCATATCAATAAAAACAAAAGTGATATTTTATAAGATTTAGCACTATTTTGGGGGCAAATATTGGGATCATTGTTTACAACTCAAAGGCAACTGACACAATATTAGAAAGAAAGGTTACGTTATACGACGGTACCTGTGTTTATTTCCGTCTTAGTAAACTAGTTCCCGAAAGTAATATTCCACTCGTTTTAATTATTGGTCTAACTACAGACCACTAACTCTATTGGTTGATCAACTAAAAACCACTCGCTCTAACGGTTGTTCTAACTAAAAATTCTCGATCTAACGATTGGTCTAACTAAAGACCACTAACTCTATTGGTTGGTCAACTAAAAATCACTCGCTCTAACGGTTGGTCTAACTATAAAACACTCGCTCTCATGGTTGGTCTAACTAAAGACCACTAAATCTACTTGTTGGTCAACTAAAATCCACTCGCTCTAACGGTTGGTCTAACTAAAAAACACTCGCTCTAACGATTGGTCTAACTATAAAGACCACTTATTCTATCGATCGGTCTAACTAAACTTCACTCGTTTTAACGATTATTCTAACTGAAGAAAACTTGTTTTAACGATTGGTCTAACTGAAGACAAATTGTTTTAACGATACCTGTGATATGGAAAAAGTCCTCAATAACACCACTCCCTAAAAAACCTAAACCAAGTATTAACAACGACTATAGACCCGTTGCCTTGACATCGATCATTATGAAGTGTCTAGAATCCATTGTTAAACATTTTCTGAATTTCTAAATGAATGTAATGAGTTACGTGATCGTGTCAGTTTGTGTATAAGAGTAAGAAAGGGGTAAGTGATGCAGTCAAGTAACTCTTCTTGAGAAACCGCGACCATATGTTCGCTCTATGATCTTCGATTTCTCTTCAGCCTTTAATACTATCAAATCACATATTCTGCTCCGGAAACTCTGTGATATAAATGTTAATTCACATATAATATTGTGGATTGGTGATTTTCTATCAAACAGACCACAGGTGGTTAGGATATGTGGACATTCTTCTAGTACTCTTTCACTAACACTGGTGTCCTTCAGGGGTGTGTTCTTTCTCTTGTTCTTTTCTCTCTTTACACAAATGACTTCAAAATTGAAAGTAATAATGTTAGTATAGTTAAGTATGCAGATGATTCTGTTGTTACGGGTATAATTCAACATAACTGTGAAGATGAGTATAGAAATACACTTAAGTTGTTTGAGTCGTGGTGTATGAAAAAAAAAATTATATTAAACGCGGATAAGACCAAAGAATTAATTGTTGATTTCAGAAAGAAGAAAGGTGTTATTGATAATATTGTATTAAACGACCAAAAGATAGATACTGTAAAAGAACATAAATATTTAGGACCAACGGTAGATTGTGATTTAAATTGGAATGCAAATACTGTATCGTTCTAAACCCAGATACTAGAATAACGGTACTGACTCGCATATCTTTGGGGATTACTTTTCAAAATTGAAAGTATGTATTTACAAAAAAGTTGAATAGAGATGGATTTGTTAAGATTGTGTTAAAATTGCTAACAGGTTTTTCGTGGAACATACTAAAAATACAATGTGTATATAGAATCGTTCACAACACTGTTGATACAATACAATCACGAATTAATCATCATTGTCAATACAGATCCGTAGTGTCAGTACACAGACTGCCACATAATGATTTACATTGGAATGCAAATACTCAAAAAGCTGAACTCTTTCAAGGTGAATAATGATATACTTTTTTGTTTCACCAGAGTGTTATTCTTAGTGTTGTAACTTTCAACTGTGCTGAATAGTCTGAGTTCTAATGATAAAAAGAAACTTGACCGTATAATGAAAACTGCTAGTAAAATAATAGGAAAGAATGTCAATGTTATCGACGAAGTTTACAGGCGCGATGTTATTAGCCAAGTTAAGAAAACAATGGAAGATAACTCACACCCATTGAATGATAAATATGTTGTAAATCATTTGTCCACAACTCTATTCATGTTTCCAACTCAACATTTCAAAGATAGTTTGTTTACTAATGTATATAGTTTTAATGTATTATATTGTTATTTTTAATGTTTTATATATTGTATGTGTTTTTAAGCATCTAAGGAAAACCAATTCCATGTTCGCCTGGTTGTGTTCATGACAATAAAGGTTTGTCTTATCTTATCTTATCTTATCTTAACTAAAGTTCACTTGTTTTAACGATTGGTCTAACTGAAGAAAACTTGTTTTAACGATTAGTCTAGTTGAAGACAAATTGTTTTAACGGTTGATCTAACTAAAGTTCACTCGTTTTAACGAGTGTTCTAACTGATGAAAACTTGTTTTAACGATTGGTCTAACTGAAGTTCACTCGTTTTAACGATTGGTCTAACTGAAGACAACTTGTTTTAACGATTAGTCAAACTGAAGACAATTTGTTTTAACGATTGGTCTAACTGAAGACAACTTGTTTTAACGATTGGTCTAACTAAAGTTCACTCGTTTTAACGATTGCTCTAACTGAAGACAACTTGTTTTAACGATTGGTCTAACTAAAAACCACAGTGTTCAGTACTACGATCCCATTACATACATCTATATATATACGTAAAATTCGGTAAATCGCGCGTTACTTATAGTATTTTTACTCGATGGTATATAAAGTTGCTTCATACGTTCGGTACTGATTTTAACCACCTAACATAATCCTGTTTACTAAATAAGTTGAGTTAGATAATTAGTTATTGACAATCTATATATAAATTATGGTTAATTCTGACATAGGCGAGCACAATGGAAAAACTTCGGTACTAATCTCCGCCTTGGCTACCTACCTTATGTATCTCAGATGTACCGAGAAACGTAGATTTGATAACATTAGTTTTCAGTACTACGCTATTGTTCCATATTTCTTTCTTAGGAAGAAATTATAAATGGTTTTATAAGAAATTTTCTGATTTCAATCAGTAAATTTTAACTCTACGCACGGTAGAAGTAATTTCCGGGTTCATGGTAAGGTGTGCCTATTACCTTGCAAGTTCGCTGCGGTTGGTTTCGTCCAGGGAGTTGTAAAACAACTCCCTGTTTTAACTAAGTTGGCCGTTGGGCTTGGTGGCGATAGCAAATTTGGTTTTTGGTTTATTTTTGGACCACGCGTGTGAAGGTATAGTAGTACATGAAGATCAAATTTAATATATTCATAAAACATAGGAGTAAATTGTGAGAAATAATTATATAAAATGACATCGAGAGAATTGATGATAAGAGCTTTTGTTTGAAATCGAATGAAACCCCGATAGCCGAGTTGTTGAGTAAGCTGCCGGGACTTTATGTATACTGTGCGCTATCTGTGTCCCGTCAGGACCCTGGGATACTTCTGCCCATGTTGCAAGCCGTCTAAAGCGTCTTCCTTCTTAGGCCAAAAAGGCTCACTGTGTCGCGGAATAATGTATTTAGTATACCAATTAGGATGGTATTTATTTGAATAAACGCCCGGAACACTTCCACAATAAAACGTCAATTAAAATAATTATCGCCACCCCCAACAAATACCATCTAATAAACGCCCATCCACATTTATACACACAATATTGTATTATATTTTTAACACAATTATACTATTTTTAGTAGATTTCATCTAACTGTTATCTACAATTTACCAAGCATTTGTTATTCTTTTTTACCACTTTTCATATCTACAATAAACACTATACGTAAAACGCTATTAATCATCTAAGACACTGTGAAACAGGTTAGTGAGTAGGTTTAGTTTTACGAATATCAAAAGCATTTAAATAATGGTAACCGACCGAAATCGTCAGGGCCAGAATGTCTTTCTAAACCTTTTTAGCCGAGTCATTATCATTCCGAGAACCATCGTTTACACTTCCTAGAGGGGGAGGGAGCGAAGCGAGGTCACCCTCAAGTTAAAACAAATTTAGGTTCAACGATTTGCCCCAAATAGGGGTGTTTTCCGATAGTGGAATACACTGTCTAATTGATTTCCATCTTGAAAAATACCCGCACACAAAAATACGGGGATGCTTCGCATTTACCTATAGACGTCGTAGTGTCGTTACATGTATTTTACTATTTCAATCGACTATGACAGTGACAGTTTTAACAAATTATTAAATCGCAAATGTGTTACTGTATCAAGTGGTATATTATTTATAAGCCTATAAAAATGAAAAATATATTTTGTTACTGAGTAGATAAAGAAAATATTGAAAAATTGTTCTCCTTTGTACCCATATCTTCTTCCCTATCCCTCAACCCTAATGTTACACACAACACACAAATTGGGTTTCTTTAAATGAGTTGACTTAGTTGAGTACATAAATCATCGTGTCTATTTATTCGTTTCTGTAAACTACAATGTACTATAATCCTGCAGTACGTACATTTGAAATCTCCAGTTTTTTACGCTGAAATTACTGTGTATTCGAGAACCATCTAGTATTTTTTGTTTTCAATTCGAACTTTTATTTATTTAGCGGCAATCCAGCCGTCCCAGCACGCAAACTACGCCCGGCTAGTAGTAGTTGTAGTAGTAGTTTTGATCGATATCTGGGGAATTTCCTCGCGATGAGAATCGTACTGTGGGTGAGGCGCTGACTCATTACGGCCTACATTTTAATGTTATATCTTTAATGCCAGTGTAATTACGTATAGATAAAACAATATGAAACTCAGTATTTTTTATCTGAAATAATATGTAAATTTGCTTAATATAGCATAACACGGAAATAGTTTTAATTTGATCTTGATCGTTTTTGGCTTTTGAAAATGGCTAACTAGGTATAGCTACCAGCAGCCCTATGTAACATTTTCCTAAACAACCTAGGCCTATGTTTATTTAATACACTTTTTTTTACTTGTTGCGAAACAGTATTTATAGCTAGCGTGAGCCTAGGTGCTATGAAAAGAAACATGACAATTTTTGTTTAAATATGTACTCTTTTTTTTATCATTTGTGTGTATATTTTTTTTTTCCCGGTAACACCATTTTGGTCTGGAAAAGAAATTCCTACTGACCTACATATTTTTAGGATATATCCAAAACGTGGCCAACACAATCATTTTTTTTAATTGACTAACTGACTGGAGGCGAAATTTTGAGACCATTTACTTTTTAAAACGTTATAGTTTAGTGTGGGTTAAAACGTAAAACACAATTACGTTTATTAAAGATCAGACAATTATAACGTTTGTACCAAATTGTCTATCAACGATTTAATTTTTAAAAGTTTTATTTTATTTTGGTAAGTAACATTTTACAAAACTTGCCAGTGAAAATACGATAAAATTATAGTTTTTAGCTGTTCAATAATATATGACGAACGTTGTATTCGACCCGTTAGGCGACGTTCTAAACCCGGATACGCTAAGATATTAATCTTGTTATAACAAAATTAGAATAACGGTACTGACTCGAATATCTTTAGGATTATTTTTCAAATTGAAAGTATGTATTTACAAAAAAATTTAATAGAGATGGATTTGTTAAAATTGTGTAGGTATTCTCAATACAGGATATTGTCGTTAGTTACAAAGGAACCAGGTTCTTGCTAACAGGTTCTTCGTGGAACTTACTAAAAATACAATGTGTATATAGAATCGTTTACAACACTGTTGATACAATACAATCCCGACTTAATCATCATCATTGTCAATACAGATCTGTAGTGTTAGTACACAGAATAACCCATTTTAGTCGCGTGCAACTCGACTCTACAGCTCACTATGTCGGTCGGTTGGTCGGTCAGTTTGTAAACACTAACTCACATTTGAGCACGCGACTGCAGCCATGTATATGGCCTTGTTTTCAGACAATTGATTACTTTCAAAATACTAGATATAAACATTATCCATAAATTTTATTTAAAATTTGGACAAACGTTTTAACAACTAAAGAAAAATTTACACAGACGAGCGGTAATTGTAATAAAACTACAGAATCAAGTAATTCCTTATGACAATTTACACACAACGCGGAGCGGACGGGCGGTTTCCGCTCAGGATAGATACAGATTCTACGTGGGACAAGCTACGCGGTTTTCCGCTTAACATTACCGCTTGTCTGTGTAAATTGGATTTATACTCATAAAAATGTCTTGTTTCACTTAAACAGAACAAAAAGAGCAATACACTTGCAGACACGACTCCATGGGCTACAGAATAAATACAAGGAACTTTGACAACATCTATGCAGATATCGCTACCCGGTCATTCAATAGCTGGAGGCATAATTCCACCCCTCTTAATATACATAGAAATTGACTATCACATTTGAAAATAATATAAGGAAAGCCCACAAACAATTACCTAATTATGCAGCATTGATAATGACTTGACACTAAAGGGCTACCATGTAGACTAATATGTGTAGCGTTCAGAAGCTGTGGATTGTTAATAAACAGACAACTTAAGCCACTTTCAAGATGTGTTTTGTATAAATAAAGATAAATGAAACGAATAAATACAACATTAAGCGAATATGAATTGGTATAAAAAAAAAAACTGCTTCCTAACAATATGAATTAACTTAATAGAGAAAATTGTATATTGCAACAAACTAAATCGTATGGCTTTTTTATGTGTAGGCTTATTTACTATTTTCTTTAATGTATTTATTTATTTATCTTTCTTCATTCTGCCCTGAATATTATGCTTGGTCAAATCTGTGACATGGGATGTATGTGACATTCATACGTATATTTTTTTAATAAAGAATGATTGGATAGATATATGAATGATATCTTTTCTTAAAAGCTCAAAGGCAACTAACAAAATATTAGAAAGAACGGTCACGTGATATAATGCACCAATCACAATCTAGATTATTTGTTCCGGTAACTTTGTGTTTATCTCCGGAAAGCCTCCCAAAATGTAATTTACATACAGCACCAACCTTCTCATATATATCGGAAACTATTATAACTTACTTCATTGAAATTACATTTGCAACAGAAGGCACATCTACAACTTTAAAAATAATCCGTAAGTTACAAATTTCTGTTGATACTTTTGTTTTTCAAAGTGCAAATTATAGTAGGTCTATATATGTATATATATATATATGCACTGATGAAGGGCTAGTGTTGCCCAAATGCTCTGCTAACTTTTCTGGCTGTTTACTTTATCGTTTTGATTTAGCTTTTCGCTTTTTTTTTTTTTTTTTTTTCCTGCATCCGAGTTTCAAAACAAACTCAGAATTATCGCCAATGATTGCCGTAAGCAATCAACGGCAATGGGCCGAAGGGGACATCACAAATTTGGTCTACCTGCAGACTTGGTCATTTCAACACAAATGACTCTACCTTCGGATGATTTTAGGGCTTTTAGGAAACCCTGCAGAAGGTTCGTTCGGACTTATAACAAGAATCGGAGCAACACCTCTGATTCAGTTGTTGAAATTAATTGCCGACTTTCCGAAGGAGAGAAAAAACTTCTTTCCCGAGGACTTAAATTCTGCCCAAAACCAAGGCAGGTCGGCGCACAACAACTATCTTTGGATATGGAGTCTTTTTCCAGAAGATTACGATTACGTGAACATTTTGCTGATTCAGACAGCAGCACCACGCAAAACGAAGGCAACGCTAACAAATTTAAACCAAAAAGTTCCTGGAATCCACCTAAAAATCGTTGTCCAGCTTTAGAAACATTTATTCAGGCTATTGAGGAGGATGTACAAAACTACGTCTCGAGTCCAGATAAACGTGACAATCTCTCAAAACAAGAGAGGCAGGTCATTGCAAAATTGCGTCAGCGTAATGATATTATCATTAAACCCGCTGATAAAGGTTCTGCCACTGTTGCCATGGACATCAAATTTTATGAAGAGGAGTCCTTAAGACAGCTAAACAATCCTCTTCATTATCGTAAACTTACAACGGATCCCACCCCGGAAATTGCGGATAAGGTGGCCAAATCTGTTTCTGTGATGGTAAAAAACACTCCATCGATCCGAAGATTGGACCTCATTTGGCACAGGTCAATCCAGTTCCAGGCAGATTTTATTTCCTACCTAAAATCCACAAAGCAGGCAATCCTGGTAGACCCATTATTTGGGGCAATGGCACTGCTACAGAGAAAATATCTGAATATGTGGATGATTTACTAAGACCATATGTGACTGATCTCCCTTCATACATTCAGGACTCCACGGACTTTATCCGCAAAATTAACCAAATTCAAAATTATTCTGTTCTGGCTACATTAGATGTTTCATCATTGTATACTAATATCCCTCACGAAGAAGGAGCCGACGCATGTATTTTAAATTACATACAAATTCCAGGCAAAACGCCTACTAAAGCTCATTTACGAGAACTGGTCATGTTGATTTTAACCAACAACAATTTTATTTTTGGAAATGACCATTACCTTCAAATTCATGGCACAGCGATGGGCACAAAAATGGCGCCATCTTTTGCAAATTTATTTATGGGACAATTTGAGGCCAATTTTCTGTCCCTCCAACCAAATAAACCACTCTTTTGGTTTAGATACTTTAATATAGTGTTGCGTTGTTGAGGTACTAATGAAGACTCTTACTCGCTTGACTGTCGTAACACATATATTGTTTATTCAGTATAATACTTCAGTACAATATACAACTATAAGTATAGATAAGGAACGGAGGATCAATGATGCTGTCGGTGAGGTGTGAAGTGTGTAGGTCTGCTTCTGAAGAAGTGGCTGTGAGGTGTAGATGTTCTTCTGAAGAAGTGGCTGTGAGGTGTAGATGTTCTTCTGAAGAAGTGGCTGTGAGGTGTGTCTGGGCCCTTCTGAAACTTGGGAGTATATTAGCTCCGGTTCATTTGCATATGTCACTACGTAATCTGTGAGGATAACGATTGGTCCTTATTTGATCCAGGAGTGTTTAAGTGGGAGTGATTGATCTTATCTGGGGAGGTTACAATGATGAATTGGCCCTGTCGAATCTCTGCTTAAAAACTGTCAATATCTAATTGTTTTACGATGGGAACAGTCACAAAGTTATTCTTTAGGGATTCTATTATAAACTAAATGGTCATTAAAACATCTGGACAAACTCTCCTCTGGACTTTCTGGGTCAATTTTGTGAACCTATTTGAATTCCGATACAAAGGTCAATTTCTTAAATATAAAAGTATATCGTTATATTACATCCCTCTGTTTCCCTTTTTTTTTTCTTCTAATCTATTTAAAATATAAAATGGTTATAATAGTGGCATGCAAAATTAAAGTTATATAAAAGAAAAAAAACATTATTATACATATAAGCAAAATTGAGTTAGCCAAAACCATTGACTCTGAAGTGTAACCTTATCACTTTCACTCTCTCTCTTCTCTCTCTTAAAAAATTGAAATTAAAAATAAATTTGGTATAAAAATTCGCGTAAATCAAACATAAATCAGTTGAAAATAAAAATACAAAACTTAAAAATAGTATGTTACATTGAAAATACATCAATCAAATCGTGCGACAACTCATCGCGTTCTAATGGTCTTCAAAAATAAATCATCAAATTAAACATAAAACTCAAGAAACTGTGGCTGATTAGCCTAAAATCAAAATATCAAACTTAATCACTTAAAACTTTAAAGAAACAAATTTGTGTGTCCCGTTGACACAAACTTATCCACAATATATCGTTATCGTCACAACTTTATCGATTTAAGCATTTATATTTACAGGTAATTACGATTTCAATCGATCGACAAATTCGACTTTTGTACTCAATGTCAAAAAAAATTACAATTAAAAGTACTAAGAAAATCTCCTGTTTTTGTATTAATGCTTGAGATTAACGACTCAAAGGTTAAACAAAATATTTGTTACAAAATGATTGTCGTTCTTTTCAATATCTCAATATATCGATCATCAAAATTCAAATTTAATCTTTATCAAAAAACTCGTTACAAAATCAATACTTAAACATAAATTAAATTCTCTTTTAACTGAAATCACATCATTACTAAACAAATCTCATCAAATACGTAGACTATGCGGCGCTACTGCAGTTTCGCACCACACTGTTATATCTTCGATTTCTTGCTTCATTTTTTTCTCGCACTCACATCATACAATTTTGGGCCATTATGTAACATGTTCCCATGATTTAGCCACCGTTATATTACCTTTATCACAATAAAAAATGCCTTTCAAAACAGCTCCTTTTTTGGCGAAAACTTCGATTGAACTGTGGCCATTTTAGATTCAGAAAATTGCCAGAAATCAATGTATGTTTTATTTTCTGTTTTTATTTTTAAACTGCAAATTAGAGTGGTTTTATAAAGAACCAGCTGTACATATCAAAACGGCGACGATATGAGAATAATAATAGTAATACTAAAACTTAAATATTAATTTAACCTTTATTTCGCCAGCTGAAAACATTTCTTGCTTTTCAAAACTAAATAGTGGTAGGCCTATATGTGTAATCGGATTTTATAACACTGCCTTCTATAGTTTCTACAATTTTTGGCGTAAAATGAAGCATAAATTCAGGCAATTAAGTGATAAATATAAGATGGCGAACATTTCGCAGTGTGTTGACAGCGAGTTCAGTATTGTTTAAAATGTTTTGAAAAGTATTGTTATTTTTAAAAAATTACTTCGTAAGTGGTCGAATCGTATAAAAATGTTACATAATATTATGTTGTGAGTGTAAAAAACGAAAGTTTAGGTGAGAAATCGAAGATATAACGGTGTGGTGCGAAACTGCAGTAGCGCCGACTATGCTATTATTAATTTAGCAAATGTTGTAATTTAAAAATAATCTTGCAAAAAAAAATTAAATCAGTAACTCGTTGCATTATACAAACGTTTTATGAATCGTTTTGGCGATCCACTTATCGGTATCTGTTTATCATTAATAATCTCTTTAATTAATTTATCTGTATCGTTATATCTGTCAATATTCCACCAAAATTTGCGATCATTAGATTCTTGTTTTGTTTTATCGGTGTTGCGTTTGGCTGAAGTCGGTTTAGAATATGAAACTAAAACTTGGAAATGTCCTGCTTTAAATCTACCTCGGTTTAATTTCATATTTGAATCATTAGGTGCTGTCATAATTAGATTAGTTTGTTCCTTAATTTGTTCTTCTTTCATTTGGAATTGGGCTGCTAATCCCATGTTATTCTCTACACAGTCAATGTAAGGTTGCAAGTTAAGGAGTTCTACTTTAGTTGGATGTGTAAAGGTATCAGATTGCAATTGGGTGGGTGTCATATCATGTTCGTCTACAAATTCAACATTGGTTTCGTCATTTACTACGTTAACAGTGTTCTGAGTTTTCTCATTATTATTATCGGCGGGTTTATTCAACAATTATTTTAACAATTTAAAAAACAATTTTAGTGTGTATATATGTAAATTCTCACTTTTCAATCAAGGTTACAAATCAAAAATCAAAATGGTTTTGACTTACCCCAAATGCTTCGGATCCAATTAAAAATGAATTAAAGGAATGCAAAAAGTGTTCAAAAATGTTTAAATGTTCAAACAACGAATTTAAGAAATGTTAAAGTGCTCATCAATGTTCAAATTTTCAAACAACGAATTCAAAAAAATGCGAAAGGTGTTCATCAATGTTCAAAATGGTCAAAAAAAAGTAAATGTTAAAAAAAACGATCGAAAAAAACGGCGTGAAGTTGAAAGTGTCCAAACGAAACAGTTCTTGTCCGCTTGCTTCTGTTTTGATTCTTCTTGTGTCTTCCTCGATTATCTTCTTTGTCTTCATCCAATGGTCATAATTTGATAAAATTTCTGCTTGTCTCGATCTCATTCAAATATAATTTCAGCTTGTCTTTTGTGTAAAAGTAAATTTCTGGTTTTTTCCTTTCAAACAAATATGGTTATTTTTGTCTTCGTCTTCATGTCTTGTTAAGTGTTTATTTCTTGTTTTCTTGTTATTCTGTTTTCTCACTCTGTTCCTTATGAAATTTGGGTCTTCCACCATGTAATATAGTGTTGCGTTGTTGAGGTACTAATGAAGACTCTTACTCGCTTGACTGTCGTAACACATATATTGTTTATTCAGTATAATACTTCAGTACAATATACAACTATAAGTATAGATAAAGAACGGAGGATCAATGATGCTGTCGGTGAGGTGTGAAGTGTGTAGGTCTGCTTCTGAAGAAGTGGCTGTGAGGTGTAGATGTTCTTCTGAAGAAGTGGCTGTGAGGTGTAGATATTCTTCTGAAGAAGTGGCTGTGAGGTGTGTCTGGGCCCTTCTGAAACTTGGGAGTATTATTAGCTCCGGTTCATTTGCATATGTCACTACGTAATCTGTGAGGGTAACGATTGGTCCTAAGTTGATCCAGGGGTGTTTAAGTGGGAGTGATTGATCTTATCTGGGGAAGTTACAATGATGAATTGGCCCTGTCGAATCTCTGCTTAAAAACTGTCAATATCTAATTGTTTTACGATGGGGACAGTCACAAAGTTATTCTTTAGGGATTCTATTATAAACTAAATGGTCATTAAAACATCTAGACAAACTCTCCTCTGGACTTTCTGGGTCAAGTTTGTGAACCTATTTGAATTCCGATACAAAGGTCAATTTCTTAAATATAAAAGTATATCGTTATATTACAATACATTGACGACAACTTCATGATCTGGACCCATGGTGAAGATAATTTGGAATCTTTTCTTCTCAATATTAATTCAGCCCACCCAACTATCAAATTTACAGCTACCAAATCCACTAGTAGCGTTGATTTTTTTGGACACTATAGTGACCATAGAAAATGGTAAACTCAAAACTGACCTATTCCGTAAACCCACGGATAAAAATATGTACCTGCTCCCTAGCAGTTGTCACCCCCGACACTGTACTAAAAACATACCGTACAGTAAAGCATTACATATCAGACGTATCTGTTCTTCAGATTTAGATTTTCAGAATCGTACCGAAGGACATCTCCGGAATAGAAATTACAAGAAGGAATAAATCGAAACTGCTATAAAGAAAGCAAAAGATATTCCTCGATGTCAAACACTGACGTACAAACCACGTCAGCCAAAAAAATCGACCAGAGTGCCATTGGTCACAACCTACCACCCTAGGTTGCCTCCATTACGGGCTATTATTGAGAAACATATGCCCATTCTACAGTCCACAGAACGTCTCAGGACTGTTTTTCCGGAACCACCCATTATTGCATTTCGTAGACCTCCCAACCTTCGTGATATATAAGTCAGATCCAAATTTAAGAGTGAAATTAACTCTCATGACAGCCAAAATTTGGGCAGTCACCTTTGCGGCAAATCTTGCAAAACTTGTTCATTGGTTGATTCTACTGAAAAATTTTAGAGTAACCAAACTGGCCGCATTTTTCGGATAAGACAATCAATTAATTGTCTAACCAAAAACGTCATTTATCTCATATACTGTAATATTTGTGGCAAACAGTACGTCGGAGAAACAAAAAACGCTCTCCGTATGAGAATGACACAAGATAGATCAGCTATCAAAACATTAAAGCTTGATCAACCTGTAGCCGAACATTTTAATTCAGCTGGTCACTCGATTGCAAATTTCAGAGTTATTGCAATAGACCACGATGTCAAATGGAGCGACAAAACTCGCAAAGACAAAGAAAACCACTGGGAATTACTACTTAAAACCACAAAACCTTTTGGACTTAACATTAGGAACATACTCCCAGATCGGTAAAATTATTCCATTGACTACCAAAATTTAAGTTTAAATATTAACCACCATTTAAGCTGTTTTTTAGTCTCATTCCAAAATTGTTTATATCTCTACCAAGCTACCTTCTTTGTTTTCTACTCTTATCCAGACTCCACCCTGGCTCCCTTTGTTATATTTCTTTTATTCCTGTCCACCCAGGCAGCACTTGCCAGCTTTATACTATGACGTTATCCAAATTCCTTCACTTGCACCGATGAAGGGCTAGTGTTGCCCGAAAGCTCTGCTAAGTTTTCTGGCTGTTTTTTTTTTTTTTTCGCTTTTTATTTTTGTATCTCCATTGAGATCCAGCCACTGTTACCCACAGCATTGTCATTTTTTCAGTAATTTGCCTTTGGATTTATTATATATATATATATATATATTAACACAAGAGGCAAAGAACATTAATTCTAAACCACCCGGTGATATACTGAAATTTAATTAATTAATTTGAAACGATAAAGATGAGGAAATCTGTGAGAATGAGAATAAGTCACCCCAACCGAGACTCGAACTCGGACCGCCTGCTTGATATGCAGATGTCCTAACCATTAGACCACTGGGACTTTCATGGTATTGTTCGAACTCGATTGGATAACGACTCTTTAACATTCTCGGCGTGGTACGGCGGAACAGCACTAGTCCTCAGTTGTACGCACGCGCAACAGAGATCAAATTGATACGCCCTCATCTTTCAGTATTTTTATTCACGAGGCGGGATCTCCGAAGAGATACTTTTATATATATAAACACAAGAGGCAAAGAACATTAATTCTAAACCGCCCGGTATATATATATATATATATAATTATCATATTATTTGCTAACTTTTCTGGCTGTTTTACATTATCGTTTTGATTTAGATTTTCGCTATTTCAGTTCGCATACAAACAAGGCCAACAGCCATTAAGTCGCGTGCTACAATGCATAGTGATACCGGACCGACAGACAGACCGACAGACAGACCGACCGACCGACATAGTGAACTATACTGACCGAAATTACTGAACATGTTTAAAAATGTTGAAATGTTTAAAAACATTTATATTTTTTTAATTTACACGTACGTAGCCTGTCACTTTCGACGTGCTCGTATAACGTAATTTCGAGTTGAAAAGTAAGTCAAGAAAACAGAAATCAGGCAAAAAGAGTGCGCAATAACATTTAACGCGCAGTGCGCGCGCAAAAATATGCGCACTCATGGCAATTTTGTAAACGCTTAAAATTGCCTGAAATGTACTCTTATTTCATCGAAAATAAATTTTTAAAATTTTAAGCGCGCGTACGCATGCGTTACATGCGCTACGCACGTAATTGTATTGCCATATGATGATTTATGCCCTGAAATTTATGAGTACCAAATTGTATTTAATTGTGATTCATGGTTGTGAAGATATGATTACAAACGTGATTTCGTTAAATCGTGCGTAGACCGCGTAATTTTTTATTGCGCACCGTGAAAACATAACCATATTGATTCCTGGCCATAAGGAATATACTGTGAAAAATTGACCTAGCTAGATTAAACTGATATCAAGATAAGGTCAGAAAGCGATAAAACGCATAGTGATACCGGACCGACAGACAGACAGACAGACCGACAGACAGACCGACAGACAGACCGACCAACCGACCGACATAGTGAACTATAGAGTTGCTTCCACGCGACTAAAAAGTGAAAAGCTAAATCAAAACAAAAAAAATAAAACAGCTAGAAAAGTTAGCAGAGCTTTCGGGCAACACTAGCCCTTCATCAGTGCAAGTGAAGGAATTTGGATAAAGTCATAGCATAAGAACTGGCAAATGCTGTCTGGGTTGACAAGAATAAAAGAAATACAACACTGGTGCGCGCGATAACAAATTTATTGAAGCAAACTTTGGTCTTCACATTTTTGTGATTAGGTATCTATTCAGCCACGTTATGAAAAAAAAAAATCCTGTTGCAATTAAGGGTAAATGGCAATAAAACCTAAATGTCTTGAAGCATCAAAGCTGCAAAAAATTCATTTGGATCAAATGTTTATGATTTTATTTTAAAATGTGCATTGTCGTTGCTTTTTGTAATTTAACCCGCTGTAAATGGATTCATTTTTAGTCACCTCTTCAACGCTACACAAATCAAGTATGGAGAATTCACAGATAATTCTTAAAAATATTACTGATTCTGACATAGAGCGTATTCAGCAATCAATTAAACTGAATGGTGATGAAAAGGATAACAAATTATGGTTAAGCATCGCCAAAAAAATCAAACAATCAATTGGACGAG
Organism: Antedon mediterranea; assembly: GCF_964355755.1. Lineage (NCBI taxonomy): Eukaryota > Metazoa > Echinodermata > Crinoidea > Comatulida > Antedonidae > Antedon > Antedon mediterranea. The sequence continues at coordinate 30,347,463 of NC_092673.1, read as the reverse complement.
AGCTTACGGTTGCAATAGTCAAAAGAAAAACAGGAAAAGGCTCATTTTCTTGGAAGTAAGATCATAATATATTTCTAATAAATAGGCCTAACTTTTTACTATGATTTAATATTTTCCATGTGTGTCGAATATTGTACAAATATCAACGTCAAGTAGGCCTGCAGAAAACAAGGCCATATAGATGGCTGCAGTCACGTGCTTAGTGTTTACCGACCTACCAACTGACCGAAATTACTGAACATGCTTAAAAATGTTGAAATGTTTTTTATTGCGCACCGTGAAAACATAACCACATCGATTCCTGGCCATAAGGAATATACTGTGAAAAATTGACTTAGCTAGATTAAACTGATATCAAGATAAGATCAGAAAGCGATAAAATGCATAGTGATACCGGACCGACAGACAGACAGACCGACAGACCGACAGACCGACAGACCGACCGACCGACATAGTGAACTATAGAGTCGCTTCCACGCGACTAAAAACCGTACCCTATGAATAATGTGTAGAAAGCACTAGGTTAAAATTATAATTTATCAAAAACCAGCAAATTAATTTGGTGATACAGGTACGCAAAATGCGTGTATGTAAAAGATTGTGGAATTAATGATATTTTTATTTAGGCCCTAACCTGCTTAACTAAAATGAGTGTATGTTTAAATGATTTGAAAGTTGAATTAAATTTCTTGTTGTTTGAATTTTTTTAAGGATGAGGTTTGTATTGACGAATGCTGTTATTCCTGCAATACCAGTGATTGAAAACTTGTTTGGTAGTTTGGCAATAGAATTTAAGACAACCGAGCTATTAATGCGCTATCTAGATAGTCTAAAAGTGAACGAGGACCGACTGGCACTAGAAGAAGCATCAACTCAATGGAAGATTGCTCGGAATACATTGATAGAAAATCTTCAGGCGATTGTTGAGAGAGTCAGAAATCATAGATCCTCGTCGAATATTGCCAAGGTAACCGGTTCCTCAGTAGCGGTCGTTGGTGGTGTTACGAGCGCGGTCGGATTTGGACTTAGTTTTCTAACCTTTGGTCTTGCATCGCCTTTAATGTTACTTGGAGGTGCCATTGCGGGTGCGGGTGCAGCTACGTCAATTGGTGCCTCAATTACAGCTGACATATTATCAAGTAAAGGAACTAAAGAAGCAAATCAACTAATGGAAGGGTATAATGCCATGTGTGATAATATGCAAGAAGTTCAAGGGAGATATCAAAATGATCTTAAAATCTACATACAAACTGCACAGAAGATTGGTAAAGTCGTGACCTTTTTCAAGAAAGATGGAAAGACAGTCAAGGTTACTTTATGTAAGCCAGTTAAATTGAAATTGTACATAGTACGCACACTGAACATTTTCTGTTAATTTCCTACCAGAAAGGTTATAACTATAAATACATGTTGCCCGAAGTATAGTTTTAACGCATACCGATTTTAGTTTCCAGAAATTAACATTGAAATTCTTTTATTTTAGCTGTCAGCAAAATTAAGAATTCTAATATTTCTCATAATAAATCGTACACTGTGATGCTATTATTAAAAATACTCTGAACATGTGAGGACGCTTAAACAATCAAAAGGTATTTTTTATGTGGGTGGGTTAATTTCTATTAAATATTGTCTATCTAACAGGTAATCATTTTTTAATCATTTAGTTATCGGACAGAAGATTATGCAGTTCATCGGTACAATCAAAAGCATCACCTCTAAAGGTAAGAGACCATGTTAGAATTAATCTACTGTAGTTTTTGCAATAACGTTTTTTTTGGTTGTCTGTTTATGCAATTATTAGTACATTTCAACATTGAAGCAAACTGATATCATACGTTACTGCAGTAACTGTAGAAGAATAATGTTGAGGTGATCATTTGAAGTGCGTTTGCCTGTGTGGCAGGCTCCTAACAGTATATCTAATTGAGATAGTAAGTTTTCTCATGCAATACTGATAAGAAGGTTTTGAATATTTTTTCAAAACTCCGGAAAGGATACCGACGTCGGTGGATTGTATTCAGAAGCAGTATCAGACCAGTGAAGAGTGTTCAGTCTTCCCTGATCAAACTGTACTTGTTGTAGATTTCTTGTGTTTTCTAATGTCATTCTGGGTTAGTGCTACACTAACTAAAGGTATGCCTTATATTCAGATATCTATTTTTATTTTAGTAGTTGGATCTAGCAATCAAAAAGATATCGAGATAGTAACCAAAAGTGGAAAGGTCTTCACTGGAATACTGAAATCCACCGCATTAACTGGTAAGACTGCCATCGCTCATTTAAGCAGAAAATATGTATTTTTAATTAAACTTCATAATATTTCACATTTTTACGAGTGTGAATATTTTAACATTGGTTATGTATGTTTTGGTCAATTAGGCCTATATTCTTTTCCAGAAAAAGCATTATTATAATGCAATAATTTCATTCTTATTCAATTTATTTAGTCGGAAAAAATCTTGATGATATTGGAATCAAAATAGCTGGCATGTCGTTAAAAATAACTACAGTAGGTGCAGCGGCGTTTCGTGCATTGGCCATTGGATTGGATATATACACAATCGTCAAAACATCAATTGAGATGCATAAAGGTAATCTTGACAAAGCTGCTGATGAAATACAAAAGATTGTAGATGAATTGAAAAACACAGAGTCACCAACGGCTGAAGATACAATGATTGAATCGTTCATGTCAGTTGTGAGTGAACTTGAAATACCATGTGAAGGAGATATTGAAGATGGCTGTTAGTTGTAAAAGTAAACATCAATCAAAATATGTAACTGTTTTTGCCTTTAGAAAGTCGATTACAAAGAACATGCTTTTTTATTTTTTATTATATTGAATTCATGTTCCTGATTATTATTATTGCTATATACATTTTGTTTTAATTCTTAATTTTAATATATAAGTAATGCTCGTTGTCTTGTTTAAAAAGTGGAAAGAATACTTTTACTGATTCTATCAAACTAAGCGTGAATGAACGATTCTAACTAATGTTACGTAACCATTTCCGCAGACGCTCTGATGCCAAGTGCCAAATTTCAGTGTAGCCGGCCCGATGTCGCTACGTGGTAACAAATAGTTCACTTATAATATGTAACATATAATGATGCGGAGCGTTATTTTGTACATTACTGTTATTAGGATTAGCGTCTTAATAAAGGAAAATTAATAACGATCATTAACAGAAACTTTGTTATAAAGAAGTTAGAAGTCGAAGAGTAAAGTTATCGACAAGCATAATACTGTATTGCCTATGTACGGCAAGGAATTGCAATAAGTAGATGAGAGAACGGGTTCAGATGTAACCGAGGTAAACATAGCATAAAGTATAAATGCAAGGTGGGATTCGAGTTCCTTTGTTGTTATTCTATTTTTATGCTTTATAAATTAACAATTGTTGTTAATGATTATGATTACCTTTTTATCAAATCCACTGAAAAACAGTTTCAATCAATACCCTACCAAATATGTCCATTCTGTTTTGTTTTCTACTACATTGTATAACTATAATTGTGTTATTTAAGATTGTGATGATGACCAGTTACTTTGTGTCCTTTTTAAGTTAATAATATTTTAGTATAAAGTAAGGCAGTCAGTCTCTTTAATGATAGGCCTATAGAATGTAATAATGTATACATATACTTGTGTACATGTAGAAATGCTACTTTAAAATACAAATCGAACGATTTGTATTGAAGTTTAGTGATCGGATTTCTTTTACATATGATTTCTTTTTATAACTATTAGTTAATAACGGTATTTTACGTATTGTTCAGTTGTAGTTGCACCTCGCACTTTTATATAATGGTTTTTATGCTTATTAAATAGATAGGTTATATTATCAATTACGATCAAATTATTGTTTTAATTTACTACATTTTCTAGTTGACGTATGCTGGCATTATTGTCCGGTCAATCTGGGGTTGTCCAGTTTGGTTTTCAGCTTGGTTTTTAGTTCTAGTTCCTATTTGAATAAAACATTTGTCATTGATATTTTACACCATCTCTCTGACTGTTATTTCTCCTGTGTTCACATATATAATAATTATTTGTATCGCGTTGATCTTGTGTAGGAAGTCAATATTAAAATAGATCTGAAAAATAAAACAACAACGATAAATAACTTTGTTTTAACTATAAATATAAATTATACCCTTTTACATCGCAGGCAATCGCAATTCCGAAAATAATCTGGAATAGTGCAATCCGAGTCGTATCTGCAGATATGTCGGCGTAAACGATGTAAAGAGTTACCCGGGTTGCTGAACCACCCCGGATAAATAATGCGGAATACAGAGCGTCACAATTCATCCCGGGACGTAAGCCTACCCGTGTACGAGCTTGGCTTTATATAATACGAGTTTGGTTGCTATATTTATTTTGATTTTATGCGCAAGTTGTAAGGTAGCATCTATATATAAATTATGCTTAATTCTGACAAAATATAAAAACAAAATATATAATTTATACTGCAAATTAATAAAGATCAATTAAATATACTAGAGGGTGAGCTCGCTTCGCTCGCTCCCCCTCTAGGAAGTGTAGACGATGGTTCTCGGAATGATAATGTTCTCCTTATACGTTTTCTGTCGGTTATCATTATTGAAAATGCTTGACATAATCGTAAAACTAAACTATACTCTGTTTCACAGTGTTTTAGATGATTAATAACATTTTAAAGTATAGTTTTTTATTGTTTGGTAGGGCCCTTTGGGGAGGCGGAGTTCATTTGATGGAGGTGCTTATTCGAGGGATATATGTTAAATTGTTTAGTTTTAATAATATGGTAACATTTATAATCAAATGAAATCCTCTAATAGATATGAAAAGTGGTAAAAAGAATAACAAATGCTTGGTAAATTGTAGATAACAGTGCGATGAATTTTACTACAAATAGTATAATTGTGTTATTATAAATATGTGGATGTACGTTTATTAGATAGTTGGGTTGTTGGGGGGGGGGGAGGGGATTTTTATTCAAAGTAATATTTTATTGGAGAGGCGTTTATTCAAATGAATACCATCCTAATAATTATTAATACATTATTTAATTTAATCATCTTTTGAAACTAACTGCCGTGACAGAGTGGGCCCCAGAAAGAAGACATTACGGCTTGCAACATGGGCAGACATCTCGGTCCTAACGGGACACGGATAGCCTCAGTTATTCCTGCCAGCTTACTCAATAAAACTCAGGATTTCGCTCGAAAAATTTCTTATCATCAAATCTCCCTATGTAATTTTATAATACTATTCCCCACAATATATTCTGATTCTTTATGGCGTATATTTAATTTGATCTTTATTAATTTGCATATAATTTCTATTATTTAACTACTGTACCTTCACACACGCGCGGTATGTTTTAAAATAAACAAAAAACTGAAATGCCTATGACTAATGGCTCCAGTTAAGCTCCAGTCCTACTATCTGATTTTTTTTTTCGTCTTCCAAAGGGACACTGTATTGATTGATGGAAAGTGCCTGTTTCCAGTCACCTTTAGGGTCAAATCTATTATTTTAACTGCTCCCTTTTGCATAAAAGAGAGAAAATATTTGAAACCAGGTTGTTGCAAGGTGAACTTATCTTAAACCAGGAAATAACTTTGACCGGGAAGAATTGAAATTGAGATGAAAATCTAATGTTGAAATCATAAATTTTGTTAAAAAACTCTTTATAATATCTTCCTAAGATAGAAATATGGAACAATAGCGTCGATGTGAACACTAATGTTATCAAATCTACGTTTCGAGGTACATTTCAGATAGATAAGGTAGGTATCCAAGGCGGAGATTTGTACCGAAGTTTTTGCATTGTGCTCGACTATGTCAGAATTAACCATAATTTATATATAGATTCATAAAACATCGGAGTATATTGTGGGGAATAGTGTATAAAATTACATCGGAAGAACTGAATAATAATCGCCGCCCAGTCCACCGCCCAACACAATTATACTATTTGTATTTGGACTCATCTACAATACCAAGCGTTTGTTATTCTTTTTACCACTTTTCATATCTATTTGAGGATTTATTATATTTATTATAAATGTTCATAGTATTATTAAAACAAAACAATTTAACGTACTCCTCGAATAAGCACCTCCCTCAAATGAACTCCGCCTCCCCATCTCCGCCCTAAAAACAGAACAGTAAACACCATACTTTAAAAGCTAAATTAATCACCTAAGACACTGTGAAAGAGAGTAGGTTTAGTTTTACGAAAGCAAGCATTTCAATAATGGTAACCGACCGAAAACGTCCGAGCCAGAAAGTCCTTCTAAAACCTTGTTACACGAGTCATTATCATTCCGAGAACCATCGTCTACACTTCCTAGAGGGGGCGATATTTAAAGACAAAGCTTCTGATCAAACACAAACAGTTGTAGAAGATTTGACAAAACATGGAGCCACCAACGGCTAAAAATACAGTGATTGAATCGTTAATGTCGATATTGTGAGTGAACTTACAATACCATGACCATGTAATGGTGATTGAGGGCTGCTGTTAGTTTAATGTAAAACAATTTATATATCAATATATACTGTACTTCAATGAGACTTTTACTATAGAAATTTAGGTTTAGTTGATTTTTCCTTGCATTTAAAATTGTTTTCCCTCAAACCTAAAGGGATGTAACCTGATTTAATTTTTCTTGCATCTAAACTAAAACACAATTTTGCAAGGCAAGTGTCTACATCAGAGAGTCAACAATAACCAATATCAATAATGCGTCGTGCGAGGGCCTATGAGATTCTATTTGCCGAGTACAACATTTAACAACAGCTCTCCGTGTTAAAAACAAATGATGCCGTCTCTTGATGAGACATACCGGTACACACATATTTTTACCGTTCAGTTAATATTGAGTACCGTACTGTATCGAATCGAATGAGAGCAATAATGGTTGTGCATGGCATTTTTAGTCGCGTGAAAGCGACTCTATAGTTCACTATGTCGGTCGGTCGGTCTGTCTGTCGGTCTGTCTGTCGGTCTGTTTGTCGGTCTGTCTGTCTGTCTGTCGGTCCGGTATCACTATGCGTTTTATCGCTTTATGACCTTATCTTGATATCAGTTTACTCTAGCTAAGTCAATTTTTCACAGAATATTCCTTATGGCCAGGAATCGATGTGGTTATGTTTTCACGGTGCGCAATAAAAAATTACGCGGTCTACGCACGATTTAACGAAATCACGTTTGTAATCATTATCTTAACAACCATGAATCACAATTAAATAAAATTTGGTACTCATAAATTTCAGGGCATAAATCATCATATGGCAATACAATTACGTGCGTAGCGCATGTAACGCATGCGTACGCGCGCTTAAAATTTTAAAAATTTATTTTCGATGAAATAAGAGTACGTTTCAGGCAATTTTAAGCGTTTACAAAATTGCCATGAGTGCGCAGATTTTTGCGTGCGCACTGCGCGTTAAATGTTATTGCGCACTCTTTTTGCCCGATTTCTGTTTTGTTGACTTACTTTTCAACTCGAAATTACGTTATACGAGCACGTCAAAAGTGACAGGCTACGCACGTGTAAATTAAAAAAATATAAATGTTTTTAAACATTTCAACATTTTTAAACATGTTCAGTAATTTCGGTCAGTATAGTTCACTATGTCGGTCGGTCCGTCTGTCTGTCGGTCTGTCTGTCTGTCGGTTGGTCTGTTTGTCTGTCGGTCCGGTATCACTATGCATTGTAGCACGCGACTTTATGGCTGTTGGCCTTGTTTGTTTAATTTTTACTTGGCAAAATATAATTTTGCTCCTGCATATATAAAATTCGGGTTTTCGGGACATAACATCCTGATGCATAATTAGCAGGTGTATTACAGGTGTAGTTGTCAATTTGTTTAGTCATTCATTCAATGTTTGGAATCCACATTTAATCGTTTTCATGCATATTTAAAATTTCGGCTTTTCGACACATGAACAACCTGATGCATTATTAGCAGGTTTATTACAGGTGTAATTGTAAATCACTTCATTCACTCCGATGAGCGTGGAGTATACCATTTATTACTTACATGGTAGTTGTGTTTTATATGTCATGCGAGAGTATTCATTACGAAGAATATCATAAACGCATTGTAATATAAATGAAGCATTTAATGGAATCAACTTTTGTTCTGTCACATTAATGGTAAGTCAGTTTATCTATTTTGAGTTAACTCACTAAACACAAATATACACACGATGTTATTAATAATTAGAAATTGAATATACTGGTCTCCTTCCAACCACTTTTATTTTGAAACAACTTAAGTAGGCTAGCGCTACTAATCATTGCAGAAATAAGTTTTTTTTGTATCGGATCCTCTCAATTTGATTTGAGACCGGAGCTTTTCATTAAATGGACATTGAATTGAAAATGTTAGGCCTATATACAACAAAAACTATTTCCGGTTATACGTTATTGATGTACCTAGGAAATAATTTATAGTATTTTGAATTGTCTTCGATTACTTTGAAGGTAATAACCACACACGTTTGCAACGTTATAATGATCAGACATGTTTATTCTACGAAGTGACCACCCATTCTTCTTTATAGTAGAACACATGTGCGGTGCGGGTGACTACATAGTCCCCCTCAAATGGGATACCAAGATTACCCGCAACTGGGATGACTGATTCAATGATGACATCATTTAACGTTGGTGGCGTAACGTTTCCCAATGTCTGTACAAGTTGATCAATTTTAGCAGCAGCTTCATCAAGATTCCCCGCGTTCATATCTAGTGCTGTTGAAATGATTGTGTATACATCGAATCCAATGGCAATTGATTCAGCCACCATTCCTAGCGATCGAATCAAACTACCGGCAGCTATCGTCATGGTTGCTTCGGCGAAGTTATCCGTAAGCCCTATAGACGCCCTGGCGACTTTATAAACAGAAAAAATACCAGAAATGAAATAAGTGTTTATTCTTCACCAATTTTGAAATATTGGGAAACATTATGTAATACTAGGCCTACTATAGAAAATTTGAAGAAGTGATAAAGCATCGCGAGTTTCACTCTCTCGCGAGTTAACCTCTCTAGTAAACAAAAACAATCCAAAGCAGAGCTTTACGCATTATTCTCAAACTTCATCCTATGTCATACCTCTCTGATGATCACTTTGGACTAGCCCATACCATTCCTCTTCAGAAAAGACTCCACTACCAACTTGGTTTTCTTACTTTCAAAACCCTAAATCTTCTTCCTTGCTCCTCAATGCTTATGCCATCTCCTAACGAACATTATTGCCAATGGGAGGATGGCTACTCGTCAAATCTCCAAAGGAAATCTTCACATTCCTAAACCCTCTCTTGAAATTTTCAAACTCTCCTTCAGCTACAATGCACCTCATTTCTACAATGATCTTCCTCTATCTATCTTTAAAAACTAGACTTATGACTTTTCTCCAAACTATGTATTCCTTTTCCAGGTTTTAAATTGTAAAATATTAGATCTAAATATTTATATATATATTTATATATATACACACAAGAGGCAAAGAACATTAATTCTAAACCGCCCGGTGATATACTGAAATTTAATTAAATAATTTGAAACGATAAAGATGAGGAAATCTGTGAGAATGAGAAAAAGTCGCCCCAACCGAGACTCGAACTTGCTTGATATGCAGATGTCCTAACCATTAGACCACTGGGGCTTTCATGGTAATGTTCGAACTCGATTGGATAACGACTCTTTAACATTCTCGGCGTGGTACGGCGGAACAGCACTAGTCCTCAGTTGTACGCACGCGTAACAGAGATCAAATTGATACGCCCTCATCTTTCAGTATTTTTATTCACGAGGCGGGATCGCTGAAGAGATACTTATATATATATATATATATATATATATATATATATATATATATATATATATATATATATATATATATATATATATATATATATATATATATATATATATATATATATATATATATATATATATATATATATATATATATATATATATATATATTGCAAAATCAGGCAAAGAACATTAATTCTAATATACTATATATTTTTGCTTAATTTAACATATCAGTTATTTCTATATTCCAAATTTTCTTTTTCAGATTTTTATTCTCATGTAATTTATTTAATTTTGTTTGGTTTTTGTTTTTCTTTAACTTTTCTATTTTTGTTGTATTTTGTGTATTGTATCTGTTCTGAGGGTCCCAAATGATCATCAGCTGCTGGATGGATCACCCTCATTAAATATCGTTAAAATAAAAAATAAAATAAATAAAATAAAAATATCATCCACTTAAGCCATACCTGCCGATACAGCTGTTTGCATTACCCCGGCTCCGCTATTCGTCTCCAGCTTGTTGACACTCGGTGGTGACGTGACTTGTACATTTCCAACTACAATATAAAATAGTGTTGTGTTTATTTCACTTATTTATTTGTATTGTAAGCAAATGCATGTATGAATGAAGAAAGAATACATCCGTTCATCTTACCTGGTTGAGCTACGTTTTCTATTGTCACAGTGATGGCAGTACCACTATCGGTCTCGACCCGGAAAACAGCTAGTAACGTACCAGGAACATTTCCAACTACAGTATATTTCAAAACATGTTAATGTTTAATACTTAAAAGTATTTAAGTGTTCAATATATATTTATATACGTGAACATCTATCTTGGTTCCCATTAGGACGTAAGCCGCAACGTGAAACACTTTCACGTCGACTCGCCTCGTCCAATATTTCAAATGGTACAACATGGTCAGCATCGTCCAAAGGACACCGGTTCGCACACAATTGACCAAATATCATCTTTGTGATTAAGTATAATACGGATTTGTACCTCTGTAATATTATAAAAATACAGTAAGTATTACCTTGTGCAATGCTTCTAATTGTACCAATGTACTTTCTGCTTTTTCGTCCCATACCTTTTGAACAAGATAAAGAAAAAAGATTTTAATGAAGGCGATGAGATGAGGTGCTTGTCGCATTCGATCATGGAGGTATTCAATAGTGGGTATTATCCTAGGATGCATTTCCCTCGATTCCAAATACCAACTGCATATGGCAAGGCGAATCCATAAACAAATTAATTACCAAAAAAAGGGAGTATTGGAACGTTTTATTGCAATACACCAATATCAATGATCAATGTTTATGTTTATCAGTTTTATATCGATTTATTCGGGTCATTGCTGTAGCACTGCTTTGTTAAGTTTGATTCTAAAAGGAGAAAAGAATGTATACGTTATCTGTTTTATTCAGATAAGAAGTACTATGAAAATATAAAATACCATGTGATTTTTTAGATAAAAATGTTATTTAAAAATTATATATTTACATAGAGAAACCGTAGTTGCATTTCTAACTCTCTTGACAAATAGCACTGCTCTGCCAGCCGTCTCTATAATTTTAATGTGGGTTCTTATGCCATCTTGGTATGTTATTTGAGCTTGACATAGTTTAGAGAATGCCGTATTATGCTCATCAACCAGTCTGTTGGCTTCTTCGGCTCCTTTCTTCGACAATACATCAGCCGCAATCGACGCACCACCAGCCGTGACTCCACCTAGAACTCCGGCAACACCTCCACCCACCAGAAAAGGCGTAGCCGCACCAGCAGTTACAGTAACTGTGGCTAATGCAACCACAACTGCCAGTGTTCCACCCAGTGACGTTGTAGCACTGATTATCTTAGCATAACTTGAGTTCTTTCTGTGATTTCCTATCTCCAAAGCTATTACACGTAGTCGTTCCAGTAATGTTTGCCGAGCCATCTTCCATTGAGTTAACGCACCGTCAATCACGAGTCGGTCATTCTCCATCCGTTGTAAACTGTTTAGGTAGTCTAACGCCCAATTTCTTTTAAATCTGTTGGTTCGGCCCATGCCACTAAGAAACGTTTCAATCACTGGTATGGCAGGAATAACAACATTCATGATGTCAAACCCCATTCTGCAAAATAAGTTTGCTTAAAAGATAAAGATTAATAATACTAATACTTTTTCCACTGGGCGAATTCATTCGGGTGAATACAAAAATGTCATCATTTTTAGTCGCGTGCAACGCGACTCTACAGCTATTTGTGTCGGTCGGATGGTCGGTCGGTCGGTTGGTCGTTCGGTAAACACTAACTCAAATTTGAGCACGCGACTGCAGCTATGTATATGGCCTTGTTTTCTTTGCAAGAGTGAATAGGTGCCGTATACCGTGACTTTATTTCATGTCTTATGGTGTAAATAGGCCAAAGCATTTTCTCCTGAGCTGCGATTGGTTTTCATTTTATGTGCAGTACATCTTAAAAGTGGAAACTTTTTGATGAAGCAAGAAGTAAAAGGAGTAATATGATGTGAATCGTATATATAACACATTTAACCGACGCTTTGGCATGGCTTTCCTTCCTTTCCTAACACTTTTATGGCCAAAACAAGAGCAACAAAACCACTTTCACGTCAATGAAATTAGCCTACATAATTATAAAGGTGAGATAGATTTCGACACGTATGTAAGCAAATAAACAAGTCATTCGTTCTGAATTTAGAAACACAATGGGACTAAAATGATAATATCGGAAAGCCAAGGGCAGTCGAAAAATTGTAAAGTATTTACGGGGGACTGAGCTAATCAATTGAATTGTGACGATCGTGAAAAGTCAATATCAGCCATGGAGGTGTTAAGTCATTTTTAGCCTGTTCAGAATGTCTAAAACAATGTAGGCCTACTTATATTGCAATTGCGTAATATTAGGGAGGTTTCGCAACCTTACGAATACGATAACGAAAACGGATACGTCACACATTTGTGAAACTTTTAAGCTGATCCCCATTTCATATTCGTAAAGCGTATTCGCGTTGACGAATATCACCAGTCATATTCGTAACTACAAAACGAGTATAGTTTGATTTTGAAACCTCTCTAATAATAAATATAAAATCAGTTTTTTTATAATCATTTCCATTACCAAATGGTACTTTCCACTGCAGCCATTCAGGGCAGCGAATTAACTTACCTCCAAGAAATCGAACCATCCCTATTTTCTTGAAATATTTTCACTATAGCCTAAGTTCACATTCACGTGAAGTGATCTCTTCTGCAATGGTTAACCATGTGATAAAATCTTCATCATTGCCATGACGTCTGATTAATGTTTGAATAATTTCTGAGGTAGGCCCATCAATATTGGTCAGGTACAATTCTATTCCCTGTCTACGGCTCGCCATTTGTAATTTTGTTTTTAGACAGCAAGCATAGTAGTAATGTAGATAAACTAGGGTTCATTCCTTTGTATCAATACGGAACAATCGACAAACCCATGCATGAAAATAATACGTTACGGGAAATGAACAAAAGAGGGTACGTGTTTATTTTTAGCCTTGCTGTGAAAGCCAGTTCTGATATTTATAGATAGAGAACGAATTAAACATGGTGGTTCTGGGTGATGTTGATGATCAGTGTCTCGTCAGGTTTAGGTTATTTTCTACAAACAGACAGTGAATTGCCTTGTGCACGTTTGTGTTTCGATCAAAAAACATCATCAGAGTTGAATTAATGCTTGAGACCTAACACAACGACGTAACGCAACATAAAGGATTTGACCAATCACAAGCGATGGATTTGTTCGAATGTCCTTGTCATTGGTCAACTCGTTTGCGTTGCGTCTACGTCCTTGCGTTGCATCTCCCAGTGGGAACAAAGCTTTATAAATACATTTGACGCTATGCTATTATTGTTTTGTAAGCACATGAAAAAACAGAATTGAAAATATTTTATTCAATTGATTACATTGTATTATATACAATGTTTCTTACAGTATTATCACATTTCTATTACTTCTAAAGTTTGATTTTCGTAATTCTATAATGTAGTTACGGTTTGCATGTATACTTGCATATCATTACTGTTTTAAAGACCATTCTTATTACATCATATTTTTATACTTGCGTTGCATAAAGAAACAACTTATTTGGTTTTTAATCATCCTGGACCAACTGATGGACTGATATTTGTCAATTCAAAAACTTTGATTCAACATTTTAATATATCTAAATATATAAAAAATAACCTGTTCGATCGTAGTTTGAAGTTCTTATTGAACCAGGGCAATATTTGCGGCTAGAATAAGTTAGAGAAAACAAAAATTACAGCCAATCCTAGAAATATTATTATATACTATGCTTAGGCCTATATCAAATATAAAAGATCAATGAAAAAAAAACATAAAGCCTATTGGTCGTAATCATCGATGATAATTATCATGGTTACTAATTCTTCCCTAGTTATCGATGTCTAAGACGTCACATGGTATTTCAAGTTCATCTGCAACTGATTTTAATGATTCAATCATTGTATCTTCAGTCGTTGGTGGTGTCATATTTTTTAAATCTTCTGCAATCTTTTCGATTTCATCAGCAGCTTTGTCGAGATTACCCTTATGTATATCGATTGATGTTGTGATGAGTGTGTACATATCAAATGCAATGGCCACTCCAGCAAGGGCAATTCCAGCTATTTTAAGCGACATACCAGCTACCCGAAATGTAGCTCCACCAATTTCATCAAGAGTTCTTCCGACTAAACAAATTGAAAATGTTATAGAGAAAAGGTAAGCTAAATCTAAATGTATTTATTCTTTTTTTTCATTTTTCATTTCAGAACATTTATTTCTCTTTTCTTTCCTATACCCTCAATCTTAACATGAAACTGAGGAAATTTAACTACGGACCCACGGCCAAAAGTTTTTACAGTGCCTACCAAGATCAAGACACCGGGAGAAACCTGAGCTGTACAAACACAGGACCAACAGCTTTACGTCAAATCCAAAGGACGAGGGTCAATATGTATGCAATAAAGTACTCTAAAAGTGTAAGATTCTGTAAAAACCGTGTTCATGTGGATCTTACCTGTTGATACCGTTAACCTCACAACTCCATTGACGGCCTTACCAGCATCAACGATTTTAAAACCATTTTTAGCACCAGATCCAAAGACTAGAATAAAGTTAATATTTAAATGTATTTATGTAAATTATCGACTAGCAAAAACAATTTTAAAAAAACAACAGATTACTTGGTAACATGGCAATTCAAAATTAAAGATAATACAAACATTCATGACTTCACAGAAAATAAGCTAAAGCCTAGGGATTATACATAATTAAGAAGTGTTATGTTTTGCAAAACAGTAGCCACATTATATCAAAATGCTAAAGTGACTGAAAGGGAAGTTTATCCAACATATCTTAAATATTATTACGAAAAAGTGCTAATACTCTGCGTTACATTTTAACCTTCATAAATTAAAACACAAATTGATGGAAAGACTAAAGTTTCCACAAGGACGCAACCTTTTTTAACCAATCACAAGCGAAGGATATTCAAACTGTCGCTTGCGTTGCAATTCGTGTTCATGTTTTCTTTAAATACAATGTATATTAGGCATGTCAATGTTTTATCTACAAAATAAAAACTTTTAAAATTAAAACGTATTACCTTTACAAACAATTTCCTTTTTAATGGTACCAATAAATTGCGTGATCTTGTTTCCAATAGCTGAAAGGTTTTTATACAAAGTTATTATGATTGATACACGTTATAAAGAAGAAAGATTTTTGTAAAATAAGGTCCATTAATAGCAGCAGATCTTCGTTAGTCTGTCCAGTTGTCAAACGACCCTAATTGTAATTAATTGTTGAAGTATGGTATAATGGTAAAGAGCAAGAAAAGATGTTATTTATAGAAGGAGTCTAAGTTATTAATGATAATATTTAAGAGAATACAATTACTCTCGATCAATGTACGGTATTATAATAACTTACTTATAATAATTCTGATGGAATCTTTAACCTTTTCAAAAACGATACGAACTTTGTCAATCATTTGTGCAACCTTCATGTGAACTCTCAGATCATCCTGGTATTTCTTACGAACTTCTTGCAGATTAGCAAACGTGACGTTACACTCGTTTATCAATTTATCAGCTTCTTTGGCTCCTCGGCTTGATAATACTTCAGCTGCAATTGAGGAACCAATTACCATAGCTCCACCTGCACCCGCAATGGCACCTCCAGCTATCATTATTGGTGCTGCAACTCCAAAAGTTGCGATTGATAAGCCCAATCCAACAATACCCAAAATTGTACCACCCACCGACACTACAGCACCAGTTACTTTTGTCGCATTCGATCGCAACTTCTATGGCAACCACCTGTAGTTGTTGTACCAATCTGTCGCGAGCCATCTTCCACTTTGTTGATGCGTCTTCAAGTGCGCGTTGTCGGTCGCCATCCTCGTTCTCTTGTAAGCTTTCTAGGTACGACGCTATAGGCTTGTTGATTTCTGAATCTGTATCCCTGAATAAAACTGTAATTACTGGGATAGCAGGAATAACAAGCTTCATATTTCCAAACATCATTCTGGATAATAATATAACAAAAATAATGAATTACACCCGTCTTCTGGAATGTTTGTAAACTTATCAATTGATGAAGATGCCCTAAAAATGTTATTACCTGTCAAGCAGGAGATAAAAGGAGGTAACAATATTCGAATTTACATTAGTATGTTCTATTTCCGGTTACCTCTTATATAAATTAAAAATTGTAAAAAGTAACGAAAATTATATATATATATATAAATATATAAATCCAAAGGCAAATTACTGAAAAAAATGACAATGCTGTGGGTATCAGTGGCTGGATCTCAATGGAGATACAAAAATAAAAAGCGAAAATCTAAATCAAAACGATAAAGTACAGCCAGAAAAGTTAGCAGAGCTTTCGGGCAACACTAGCCCTTCATCAGTGCAAGTGAAGGAATTTGGATAGCGTCAGAGTATAAAGCTGGCAAGTGCTGCCTGGGTGGACAGGAATAAAAGAAATATAACAAAGGGAGCCAGGGTGGAGTCTGAATAAGAGTGGAAAACAAAGAAGGTAGCTTGGTAGAGATATAAACAATTTTGGAATGAGACTAAAAAACAGCTTAAATGGTGGTTAATATTGAAACTTAAATTTTGGTAGTCAATGGAATAATTTTACCGATCTGGGAGTATGTTCCTAATGTTAAGTCCAAAAGGTTTTGTGGTTTTAAGTAGTAATTCCCAGTGGTTTTCTTTGTCTTTGCGAGTTTTGTAGCTCCATTTGACATCGTGGTCTATTGCAATAACTCTGAAATTTGCAATCGAGTGACCAGCTGAATTAAAATGTTCGGCTACAGGTTGATCAAGCTTTAATGTTTTGATAGCTGATCTATGTTGTGTCATTCTCATACGGAGAGTGTTTTTTGTTTCTCCGACGTACTGTAGGCCTATATACATATAAAGTAAAACAGCCAGAAAAGTTAGCAGAGCTTTCGGGCAACTAACACTATAGCCCTTCATCAGTGCTAGTGAAGGAATTTGGATAACGTCATAGCAATATATATATATTTGTTTTTCTTAATGTGTTTCTGTAACTGCGGCCTCACTGGCCACTTCTTTGAGTTGAGATAACACGTAAGAAAGAACACGTAAGGCTTATAACAATCGAGATATTTTATTGTGTAAATTCTCCATAGTAGTGTAATATCTTGATACTAACTCATACCTCCGCTCTATACGCTGGCATTGTCTGAACTAGCCACACTCCAGTGAGATTTCTATTATACGTCGACGTCGCCTGGCATTTATGCAAATCAACCCAGATAGGCATACGTTCTACAACAATTACGTAATCACTAGCTCGTTTACGCATACTACCGTTACAGTTTCCTCTTTTCTCTACTTATTTACTTGATTCCCAGGATATCCTGGGTATAGAAGCCAAGCATACAGTGCTTATAGGCCCCTCGATGAAATTTTAGTGGGTGGTCAGCCCAACGTTTCTCAATTGCAGCCTTGAAAGATTTACGATTTTCTAGGCCTACATAGTATCCTCAATATAATAATATCTTTAAGATACATGATCGTGAGTTATAGACATAATAGTATTTGAATTGTTGAAATGAAATAGAAAGTAAGACTTCTATCGACATATCGTATGTAATTTCAGAAAATACATACCAATACAGTGTATATATTTTGTGTGAATACAACCAGTGGGGTATCAGGACTAGTGCCTAAAAAGTGCGTCACCCAAAATAATTGTATTCTTCTGGGCGTAATTTGTATGTGTTCAGAAATGAATTGAAACCATCTATAAAGTATACTCAAAGAGCCGACCTTCCAGGGACGAACCGCCCTTGGCGGCCTTCTAAGGTTGCTCGCTTCGCTCGCAAAATGTTTCATTTTCATACTTCCCCCCCCCCCCCACCCCCACTATTAAAAACGGATCTGCACCGTTGACGTCAATTGGGAAATGTATTAGATTTATATAATTTAATTTCAATATAAACACATAGCTGATTGAATGAAAGTGGGACGAAAATACAAAAAATACATCCATCCAACGACAATTGTTTGAAAAAATAGAAATAAATACTGTTGTTAGTCGATATCAAAATGTGTTGTGACAATATGCTATGTAATCTAAAACGCAAAACTTACTTCCAAGAAGAAGGACCGTTTCTAGTATCTTTAAAGATTTTCACTGTAATTTTACATTTACGTAATGTACTATCTTCCAGCAAATCTAACCAAGTATTAAAATCTTCATTGTCGCCATAACGTGTAATCAATGTCTGAATAATTTCTGTCGTAGGCGCATCAGTATAGTTCAGGTGCAATTCTAAGTTCTGTCTGGAACTCGCCATTTTGTATCTTAACTGTAAGCGAATATAAACAAATGCAGAAACTACAGCCCATGGCACATTGTTACGGTATTGAACACTAACAATAGAGGACACGTGTTTGTCGACGTCAATTTCACAAAGCCTTCTACTAGGAAACGCTCAAATGTTAAAATCTGTAAACATTCGTAATTCACTAATGTGGAAACACCACGTCGTTAAATGTAAATATTATAAATAAACTAATGTCGTAGCTAAATAGTATAATTATAGACCTGCAATAAACTAAACAATACAACATGCAGTCATTTTAGAAAATCATATCACTAGAAAGATGAAAATCAACACGATCAATTTCCCTCGATTGATAGGCCTGCCTCCTATCCACTTTTTACGTTGGCTATATAACTTCCTTTTAAATAACGATCTGCTGCATTTACTTGAAAAGTACAACCATAGAGTAATTATAACCATCATAAACGTAATTATGGTCAACCTAAAACATGAAGTACGGTAGCCACGTGAGACTAAAAAAACATTTTGTTTAATAATACGTCGGTACAAAAAAACACTGAATAATGCATATTCAAATAAATAACATTTTGAATATTATACATTATAACATGCATTTCTCTTTTCAAAAACTAATTCGTGAGAAATCGAACTTACTTCCAACAAGAACAACCGCATGTGTGATTCAATTGATTCATGAATATGCTGTAGGCCTATAGTATTTACATTTACATTTGTCAGAATAATCTGCTGTGGACTCTTCATTCTTGATCCGTGTTGAAGAAATCAATGAGAAGAGAAACTGTTTTACATGACTATTTTCTAAACTTTCCGGGGAAAACCAGATCATAGGATCTTACGTCAAATTAGTTTTAACTGTTGCGTTCTGAGACATGGGTCAAAGATCATCAAAACAATAACAACCCTGAAAAGAATTATATTATTATTTTTGGAAATAAAATAAATGTTGTAAACTTGAATTGAATATGTACTATGAGGAACCGAAAGAAATAAAAGTATAATATAAGAATATTTTTACTATATTCAAATGCCATTTACGCCCTAAAAAGTGCAGTACAAATAGATTAAGAAATTAATTTACTCACACTTGTTTTTTTATGCTATAACTTTGACGATTCCTTGTGCAATACCTCATGCTTTGTCCTCCAAAAACATGAACAATGAAGATTAATAAAAAAGACTTTGAATATCCCATTTTCGCAGTCAATCACTTCTGTTGAAATAAAAACTGAAAAGACAACATAACGGTAAATTCAATCAAAACCCCATATTGACTTCTAGTCAATATAAATATATTTTGCTTTAAATTACGGTTTGTATTTTTCGATCCAATTTGTTGTCAAAGTGAATAACTATTATGTGACATTAAAATGACATATTCAACAAAACTCATTACATCAGGAATGTACCGTGGGCTATAGGCCTACTGTTGTATTTCCAGAAGTGACAAAAATAAATATATTTTGTTTTCGTATGCATATTATGTATTAATTCCTTAATTCCTTTAGCTGTTTTCCGTGTGACTCTACCTTCAAAGTGATCCTACGGGGAAAAACGCAGCTAACTTGGATCGGTGGTACAAGTTCTTCTCCGACGCTATCAGAGTATTATTTCAGAGCCGTTGAAACTCTGTACTGTACTTATTTTAAGTCCCAAAAGTCCCCCCAAAAATAGTATGTTAAAATATACTACCCCCTCTTTGGGACTTTTCTCTTTTCTCTTTCTCTTTAAGTAAGAAAGGCAAACACCGCAAAAACTATATTTACTTGATTTTAACGGTGATATTTATTATATCTATTTATTTGGGACTTTTTTTTTAACTTTTGCTTTTAATGTATTTTTATTTTAATACAGTGTT
Source organism: Antedon mediterranea (assembly GCF_964355755.1). Classification (NCBI taxonomy): domain Eukaryota; kingdom Metazoa; phylum Echinodermata; class Crinoidea; order Comatulida; family Antedonidae; genus Antedon; species Antedon mediterranea. The sequence goes on along the minus strand of NC_092673.1, from coordinate 30,326,883 downwards.
TAAAGTTTCACTGTTTTACACAAGTGAGAAACAATAAAATAAATTTTAAAAATAAATAAAATAATCAAACTGGCGACCCATCACACACGTGCAAGTGCGCATGCGTCAAGACACACTACGTACGTTGGTGGTGTGGTAAAGTTCGCGACGGTTTTTATAACACACACAAAAACAATAAAAACGTCACCGATTTTCTTTAAATTTATTGTTGAAGTTCACCGAATATTAACAATATATGACAGTATGTAACTCTAAAGTATTTTATAGATGTAAAACCGTTTAATAAGTGTATTTTAATGCGAAGGATTATAAGGTTTATATGCACGTAAGGCTATATTGCTCATATCACCCAGCCCAGCAGATGCCAGCCTAGGCTAGCTAGGGCCGGTCTACTATACTACGTGGTCAGCTGGCTCATCAGCAGGATTTTTGCGGGGCAGTGTTTGTTCATCCCAGTATTATTGAGTGGAAATATTGAGTTTACCGGTGCCTAGCACGGATTTTATTAACCAAAGATAGATTGTACTTACGACTGATTGAAAGATTTAAAATATTCATGAAATCTTTTATAATAAAAACCTTGTAATATCTGTAAAAACATGATGAAGAAAAAGAAATTTAAATTCCAAGTAAATTTTGAGGTTTGCCAACTTGATTCCATACCGTTCGTGAATTGTGTGCTTTTTGCAAAAGTACGATTACTGGATGGAGGTACATTTTCCGAGCTGTCTTCAAGGTAAGTTATGAATGAAATTATTTAAATTAAATGTAATTACGTTAAATTAAACAGTTTAATATCACTCGAGGCTCAACTTTCAAATTAAAGAAATATAGGGCCTATGCCTAGATGGAACTCAACTAAACGGAACAAATTTTTTGACACAAGAGTAATGTGGACCGAACTCACTGCATATACGCTTTGGAGTAAATAAAATATCTACAGACTGTAATATCAGGGGTGCTATGGCTTTTTTGATAGAAGACCAGTCATTGCCAAATGTCTTGTGATATTGGTACATTGTAAGCCAGTCAAAGTGGCTGAATGGGCAGTACATAGTAGGTATCACAATATCACAAAACCAATTGTATCATTTTTATTTTTGACTTACCATTCTCTTTTATTGACCATCTTTTCTCACAATTTGCCTAGTGGGATGATGTTTTTTTTTTTTTAGGTTTTTGAAGGCCAGAGACCCAATCTTCGTAGATATAGCATGTGGATTGCATTTACGCCTACTGTACTGTAGGCGTACTGTAGATGTAGCCACTGTAATTAATATATTTATAAATTTTATCAAAATGTTTTGCTCCATCTTTCCTCTACTGCCTTAAAAAGGAAATGTAGTCTAGATTGCAATTGTGTCATTTTAAAAAATGTGGTCGGTTTATATACAAATATGTCCAAAAAAAATGGTTAAATACAAAGTTTCCAAAAGGTATTTCCCAATACAGTACAGTAACTTAACAATTAAGCCCACAGGCACTTGCTGCATGACGACACAATGGTATTAGTAAACAGATTTTAATAATGTTACTGCTATGATAACCATGACAAACAAGATTGCACCTACACAAAAAAACCTCATTGTTGTACAGTGAAAGTACCAGTAGATTCATTGTTTAGAGTTGTCATTGAACATGACTACCCTTTCCTACCTTGAACCAACTATACAGTTTACCACACTCCACTAATCACAGTAATAATGAACTCTTTTAACTGTACTTACTTAGATAGTACTTGCTCAGGTAGGCTACCTAACACAGAACCATATATAAAACAGGTGCTACATCTATCTATAACTGATTTTTTTAATCCTGTACTAGATAAAATATGTTTATAATAAAATAAATTGAATTTCAAAAACTTTCCAGCATTTACAGTGGCGGAACCAGGAGCTTGAAAATGGGGGCGGAGAGGTCCTAAAAATGGTTTAAAAGAAATGCAGTGCATAGCTTAATTAACTGGTCCTATCTTCAAAATTTAGGGGGACCAGACTGGGATCTGCTGAATTACTTTACTGGGTGTAGTGTACTGTATGGTACTAAATACTGACCAGGAAAGAGTGATGGAACTCAGAGCGAATAATAGATTAGACTTTTTACTTCTGATACTGACTAACTATTTATTTGCTGTATTCAATTTTCTGTTGAATTAATTAATGACATTATTTCCTGTCGGCTATTGTTTTTACATTCTTTCAACAATTTGATTACTTATTTATAAATGAATCATTTTGGCTAAAAAATTGTACTTTGTTTACGTTTGACGATTTTTACGTCTGTTTCCTTTTATTATACTGTACTGTACAGTATTATTATTAAGTCATACATTTATTTTTTATTTGAAGAATTTTATTTTTTACTGATAAGATTTGACTTAATTAAGCAATTATTTTTAATAGTTTTTACACTAAAACCGTTTTGTAAGTATTTAATTCAAAGCATGATTGTGGTTGAGAATTACTGTATCTATGATTGGTCAGGTCATTCAATTTCTTTCAATGAGTAACAGAATTGTACAGTAATTATTTCAATAGACCAAAATACCATGCATGTTTGGTTAGATTTAGGACACGTTCTTTAAATTCTTGTAATGTATGTGTTGAGAATTTAACAATTTATATTAAAAAAATGTTTTTTTAAAAGGATCGGTTGAATAGAAAATCTAAAACTGATAATTTCCTAATAACAGTAACTGTATTAGGGCTGCCACCATTTATTAACGTTTGTGGTTTTTTATTTTACCTGTAAATTGTTTCCTATTGGCTGTTTAAATAAAATGTAAATCTACAGTAGAGCTTCTGTGTACAATTGAAATAAGTTTTATTCAGTATATGAATCAGGCCAATGAACTAAGTGTAGAGATACTGTAGGAATTTAGCACTGGTGTCCTGTAAACACCCATTGACATTTCTTAAATTATTTATAGAAAATTAAGAGTACGGCGACGCTATTCATGCGTAACAAAATTTGTAAAGAGAGGCTGAAAAGGTGATTGTAATTATTACTGGGAATATTTTTAAAAATCCAAATTTTCAGTTTAAACTATCTTTTTTTCCATACAATTTGTTAATTTTCTTATTTCATTTTTTTTTTTCTCTTTTTTTTTAAACATTCAGTATATTAAAATATGAAAAGATAAAAGATTAAAACAATTGATTATATTACTTGTATTAAAGCCCTGTGCACACTGTCAAACTTACTGTATAGATGTCATATCACTACCATATTTGAGCATATCACTACCATATTTGAGCATATCACTACCATATTTGAGCATATCACTACCATATTTGAGCATATCACTACCATATTTGAGCATATCACTACCATATTTGAGCATATCACTACTATATTTGGTCACATCACACTTTTTGTAAAACTAGTTTTATTAGTGTACACACAGCTTCAGTACATTTCGTGCCTAGTTTTCTGTGACCATCTGTAAACCGTTATTAATAAATAAATCCTTTACTGTACACATCGCCTTACAAAACTGGAAACATCAACACATGTGCTTTGTATTTGTATGATATGTTCCCCGCTGGTGTGTGTAAATTTCAGGGAAAAATTTCATTTTAAAATTTTGTTTAGCAATATTGCGAATCAAACTGATTTTTTAGTCGAGAATCATAGTTTTCTATCATATTTTTTGCTACACAATTGTAGAAATGTGTAGCAAGAAGGTTGTTTTGTATAGCTTTTTGCTATGCTACACTGGCGAAATTATTCCCTGAATTTCAGAGTTTTGCTAGGACAATCAGAAAGGTAACTGTACTGATGGCCAACACCTCTTTTGGTTTGTTCGTTTGATGATATCTACCTCATACCCATTGATTTCTATACTAAACTATTGTAAACTTTTATCATTCCTTTTTTCATGTTAACCAGCATAGTGTAATTGTTCAGAAATTGATTATAATGACAATCAATCTAGAATATTCTACATTAATTGGAATTTCCCACGTACATTGTAACAACAGTTTATTATTGACCACTTTCTTTTGTGAAAGCCAGAAGAATTTTCTAAGTAAGTGACGTGAGTTTCTTTTATTATTTCAGAGAAGAAGTTGTGAACAATTCAGTGAACTGGGGAGCTAGGTTTAAGTTCCACTGCAAGATGAGTGCCAATGCTACTACTGGTATATTAGACAGTTGCTCTTGTAGAGTGTCAATACGAAAGGTAAATAATATTTCTGCCGAGAGAAATATAGAATTACCCTATTCAAATGATCCATTTGTAGAGCAATTAAAAAAATAAATATATTTTTCTTGCTCAAAAAATGTTCTTTTTCTCAAATTTTATTATTTTTTTAATTGTTAACATGATTTCTTTCAGTGTTTAAATGTGGTTTAATATAATACAAAGTTTTGGTAGATTTTGCCATTTAAAGAAACAAAAAATATCCTTATGTATAAATTGATTGTACCTTTCTGGAAAAGCCCAACAACATGTTCCCCTGATTAGGATTGGTTGTATTATTAAACCATTGCCCCTCATTTATTTCTGGGAAAGTCAAACAATTTTTCAAGTGGTTCTTACTCTCCATTTCAACACCATTTCAACACCATTTCTAAACTTCAAGGTAAACCACTTAAAAGCAATCCACCCATGAAATTATTTCCAGTTACTGTTAGTATGTTGTCAAGTGTTGACAGATTTAAAAGAACACAATTTAAGAATTCCTTTGTATTCATAAGATCCCCAAAAGTTTAAATTAAAAATGTTTAGATTTCATTAAATATATAAGTTAGTATGGATTGGTACGTTAATAATCAGACTACCAAAAATATATAAAGAACAAACAAATAACAATAAATAGTAGTATAGTACAGTAGGTCGTAAATTACAACTTTATCACATATTGAATAATAGTATTATTTATAGCAAACCTTAATCAAAAAGCTGGATTTGAATAGTTAAAATAAAATTAAAAATATATTTGTTAAGCATGTTGAATTTTTTGTTGTTTTTAATATTAGGTATCCCAATGAAGCGGATTTTCGTTACCGCGATTTTAACACGTTCGTGAAATTTCAAAAAGTGACGTGTCTTTGAAGTTAAAAATATACTATTTCTGATATACACATGTGAATAAAAATTATATGTCTGGAAAGATCTTGTTTAAGGGATTATTTTTATATATTTTTAATCTATGTTTATTAAATATTTTAATAGAAAACGCAAGTTAAAAATGAGGTACAAAAGCCGGCGAGCCGAAATCCGCGCGCTAAAAATAACTTTGGAAAACACCTACCCATTTTCAAAACACGATCGCACGAGGTCCATAATAGGTGGTGGAGTAATTTTTGTTGCATGTTATCAGGCTTTAAATACTCTTTATTTTGATATGTAAATCGGTTATTATTATTATGTACATCCGCCTCAAATGTCAATTTTAACGATAAAAATTGAATTTTTTAGTCTTTCTCATTATCAAAATCTGGCTAATTTAGTATTGAATTGAAGCTAATTTATATTTCTGTTTGATAAACTACATCGTTTTATTTGACTTTGCGTGGACCTCGTGCGAAGAGGCCAACAAGACCAACCACTGAAAAAAATAATCCCTACCATAAATATCAGTGTTTACCATTTTCCTTACGGGGGGGATTCAGTTCTCCGCTTATTACTAAATTATCATCGCCCAGACAATGTGCATGGTATGCATGTATTAGCGCGTTAATTAATGATTGGATAACCCCTGCAGTGGACTGTTCCATTTTCTGAACTAGTCTTCGCCGCACACGAGGCATGTCGAAAAATGTCGCCTCTCATGCTTCGAAACGTCAATTTTACCGATTTATTAAATTATTTAATAAGTGGAATATTTATAAATCTACTATATAAAGCAAGTACGTTAGGAAGAAATGTACCGAAGAAATTTAAGAAGCTTTGATTTTGCTATGCAGCGGCCGTAAGCCATTCTATGTAGGCGGCCGAAACGCGCTTTGGCCTGTGTGTTGCCGTTGTATGTCTACGCTGTTTCTAGGCCTAAATTTTATTCCGTATATTTCAATTCAAAGTGCAACTTTCGGTTAGAATAATCGAAAGGAAAATAAAATTAAACATGCTACAATTATACCATTGAGGTAATTACTTTGTTAAATAAAAAATTTCTTCCCGATATTTCTTAGGCAGAATTTAGCGTCAGGCTTTTATTTAGACCTTAGCAAGCTAGGGGCCTATCTTAACTTGTAGTAGGCGCGGCCGAGTCTACGTTCGGCCCGGCGCTCCAAATGGAATCGAACACATAATAAGCACGGGCTTAATTCTTATTTTTGGCGGTTCGAAAATCAATTTAAATAATATATGATTATAAATATAACTTTAAATACTAGAATTATTAAAAAAATGTATACTTACGAAAAATAATATTTAATGAAAAGAAACAATACCCACACAGTTTTTTAACGCAATATTTTTTTTTTCACATTTTAACATTTTTTAACAATATTTTATGTTGTATTTCAGAATTACCTACCTGTCAATATAAATAACCTTACTAAAATACATATTACATTTTATGTAATGCAAAAAAAAAGAAGTTAATTCACACATTGGTTCAAAAGTTATGAATCATTTAAAGACAGGAACTTTTTGGACATTTTTGAGGCATTGGGAAAATCACGCGTAAAAAGCCGTCGGACGAATTTTGTAGGGCGATATCTAAAAAAAAAAATGTCGAGGACACCCAAAAAAAATTTTTTCTTGTACAACTCTGTTGTATCTATGGGTTTGGAAAAAATAAGAACTTTAAAATTATTAGTATAAAAGTTATAACCCTTCAAAAATGGGTTCAAATAGAATTAGAAAAAGTGCCATTTTTCAAGCAAAAATCACTGTTTTTTGGGCACTTTAACGGACCATAACTTTTGAATGGATAATCCGATTTCAATCATTTAAATTGCAAAAGTTTATGTTCAGTAAGTTCCTTCTGATTAACTGAAAGAAAAAGTACCATCATTAATTTGAATTTTTACATTGGGATACCTATTAATATTGGTCATTTTTTTAGATACAATTTTTTTTAAACAGAGGTAGCTCGAAAATCAGTTGTGGTTCGTGGTGATGCTTAAATGTTATATATTTTTTTTGCCTGTAATAATTTTAAAATGTATTTTTATTTTGTAAAATTTTAAATAATACACTACAAGTATATTAGTCTGTACAGTATAATAATTTGGGATGATAATTAACATTAACAATAGTCAATAGGAATATATAATTTGACATACTGTAAAATCTCAAAATGTGTATCATCTCTAAACACTGTGTATGATCATAGAGTTATTTCTCCATGGTGGTATGATGAACAATAGTGTCTTCACACAGATGAATATCATGGTTGAACACATTTCAACTCATCCCTTTGTGTTCAGTATTCATATTGTATTGTTTAGGATGTGTTTTGGCGACAGCTGTGATTGCATTGTTATGACATGTACTACAGTATATCTACTGTAGTAGAGCTGCCATTGTATTGGTTGTTTGTCCCTGGCCCCCATGTTCATTATTACTCTGTATTGATTGTTCAATTATAGACGACCTCTACTTGACCTTCTATCAAATGATTATTATTATTTTCAGTTTCACTAAAGCACTCTTGTTAATCAAGACAGTACTGTGATTGTGAATACTGAAAATTAGCATTTGACTTCGTTGTTCAGCGTTTCACCAGCAACTGGCATTATAATTTACCATTTATATTATGCAATATTTGTAATTATTGCACTTTCGATTTTTGCGATTTGGTAGGCATCCAACAGCGCGTAACTCGCCAATTACAGGATGGATAAACTATTTTATAATTTATCATGCTTTACAAACTAAGTCTCATTTGAGGCTTGGGTCATGGCACTAGGTCAGAATTGAAACCTGGACCTTGGGATCAGAAGGCACAACATGTTATTGTTAACCACCAAGCTACAGCTTCACTACTTCAAATGAATTTGAGTTTGTGTGTGGTATTAAAAATTAAAAAAAATAATTTATTAATCTAAGTTATATAGTTCCAAACAAAATGCAAATACAGTATTACAAATTGATACATTTTATTTTATGATTTAATAGTTTGGCAAAACATTGTAATTGTTGGTAAAATGAGTTGTGATGTTTATTTTATCTCTTTCCATCTCTAGGCCCTTGATTTTACCTCCAGCACCCACAAGAAGCCACTTTATAACCTCTTAAAGTACTGTTTATTAAAGGTTGTCTCATCTCTAATATCTCAAACTTTTAAAGGATACCCTAACTCACATGAAGTGTATTAGTACAGTAGCATACATTTTACTTTGATCTCATAGGGCCTGTTTCTGCTGCAACTGCTCAAAATACGGTATAAAATACGGTATTTTTTATACCCCCATTTCTGCTAACAATACTTCTTGGGTGGTCGTGTTAAATTTCATCTTTTTTACCCAAATTGCCATTCATTTATTTGATCGATAATTAAAAGTCGCAATAAAGGAAGTTTTACGTCTCACTTTCAACAGCCTAGCCCTTGTGATAGAGATGTTGTGAGAGTACAGAAAACATCGTAATGGGGACAATTAATTCGTTCCCTCCCCGAGTTATTGTATTTTGCAATGTTGTACTGCTTTCGCAGGCTCTTCAGCTTTGAGTTTACTTGCTTTGGAGACAAGTCTATTCCATACTCCTGCTTTATTTTTTTAGAAATGTCTTTATAAATGTGGTTGTCCCTTTTATTACCTTTTAGTTGGCCAGACATTTTAGCTTCCCCACACACATTTATTTAGTGAAACTGTGACGTCTTTGCTCCACATTTTCACCGAATATATCTATACACGTGTGTACAGCGACAGAAAATAAAAACACTAATGTTGACCTTTTGTCATGTAAAAAAAAAATTCGGTATTTTTTATTGGCAGCAGAAACGGGTACAAAAAATACGGTATAAATTTGTAAATACCGTAAAAAAAAAATACGGTATACAAAATACGGTATATTTTTTATGAGCGCAGTTTCTGCTGCCAAAAATATACCGTATATATACGGTATTCAAAAAATACCGTATAATATACGGTATTTAGTTGGCAGCAGAAACAGGGCCTCAGTACAGTTAGTTTAACTGTTGGAATGTACATATTTTCTGTTATTTTCTGTAATTGTTGTTGAGGTTTATTGATGTGTAAACATTGTTTACCATTTTATTGTTTATTCTAAAATGATTATTCAGTCTGTTGTCATTATTAACAGCAAACCATAAACAAACTTTAGGGTGTGACATTTTAACCCAATTCAAGAAAAAAGATAGTATTATGCATTGTATAAATTTAGAATCTTTTTGGCAGAAAAAAAATGTTCTCTGCATTCAATTGACTGGTAATTGTCAGTCTTTTGGATATATTTGTCTATTTCGTGCCTAGCTTACCTGGATAAACCAACAATAGCCCCTTCTCCTTGAAGAGTGAGATATAACTCGAAAAGTAGAGGTTTTCATCGAATTCCCCTCTCCACAAATGGTATAGTCTTTTGGATTTATTTAAGTTGTTTCTTGGTTGTATACATGTTGATTTTGGTCGAAATAAATGTTGAATTGAATTAATAAATAGGCAAATGAAGAACTTAGAAAGAACAAGAAGAACAAAATTGTTTAATGATAAAACAAATTGACAGTATAATTATTAGACTCTGTTTTGGATTGAACCCATGATATAACTTTTGAAACCAATTTGCAATTTTAATAAAAAATTTCTTAAAACAATCTTCTCCTTTCAGATGGTAATGTTTTTGGTTGAATAGTGAGTGATTCAATCTCTTTTAAGCAAAAGCCACCCAACTACTCTAGCCTAATTTGAAGATTTTGATTGAAAAAAATGAATTACTTGGAGCTACTGTATATTAATTTAAGCTATGAATCTTAAAATATTTTCTTTAGTATTTAGTAATAGTAGTAGTAAGTAATAATAATAATAATTAAAAATATATGTTATTTAGTAGTTTTAATTAATTCATATTCATAATAATAATCATAGTAAATATTACATTAAAATTGATTGTAATTGTAAGTATAAAAAAAAGTTATAAAGTAGTAAATAATTGACAAACAATTTTTACACAAATTTGTCCTTGTTTAATTTGAATTGTTTTCTGACACAGTGATTGACTGAGAATTACTGTAGGTAATGTTGGCAGATTGAACATTATATGCAATTAATACTGTAGGAGCAGAGGTTATTAATTTAAAATAAATTTATCAAATTATTAAATCTAGCAATCCATGATATTTTTGCACAAAAAAAAAGCTATATTTAATGAAATACAGTACATACTATATTTCATATGATCAATTATGTGTCAACATACATATTTTTATTAGTTACAAAAATGTCACATAAAAATTTCATAATTCCTTAGCCTAAGCCTACTAGAGCGTTTTATTGCAACTTTACATTTAGAAATACAATTTAAACAGTTGAGAATATATGGCAGTCAGTCAGTCACTCTATCTTTTAACGTGCGGTAAAATTATGATCTTACCAGTATTACCTGTCCTGTGTATTTGGTAGATTAGCAGCCTCTTGAGTCTTACACTAATTATCGTTCTTTAATTAGCTACAAAACAAGTCATTCAGTGGTCAATTCAAGATTTTGAAATTAAAGGGCATGGAAGCTTAACAAGCACGAATGTGCAATACTCGGGGTACAGCGAAAGAAGCTGTATACAGACGTATACAGTTAGAAAGTAAAGAAAATAGGTTTCGCCAGGGCTCGAACCGGGACCTTCTGCGTGTTAAGCAGACTTGACAACCACTACACTACGAAACCTCTTACATTAAAAATGTGGGTTACAGAAAGTTTTTTAATCCATTTAAATTACAAATAAATGGTAATAAGCACAAAGCAAAATAAACATGTGTAAAAGTGATAATTACCGATTACACAAAATAAGTATTTTAAAAAATAATAAAAATAAGATATACTCTGTATAATTATCATATTGCGTATACAGTACTTTTCACCATAAATTAAAAAAAAAAGGTTTCGTCCGGGCTCGAACCAGGTACCTTCTGCGTGTTAAGCAAACGTGATAACCACTACGCCAAGAATCCGCATATAACCATATAACTACATAATGCTGTGGTGTGTGTCACACATTGTGGCTTCTTAATTAAACAAATTAATTAACAAAAAATTAAAAATCCGGCTCTATAGCTTTGAGGACATGTCCCTGTAGTATGTTCATGCCAAATCCCAGCTCAATACTATAACGAATAAGGGAGGAGTAGTACTTTAAAAATCGCACTTTTTACTCAATAGTGTCCAGATGGAGGAAGAGAAGGAGAAAATGAGTAAGTACTAGACTCGGGTACCCCGAGTAAAAAATTATATGATATGCTGTACTTAATCTAAAAAATTATTGTAGAAATTTGGATAAATGACCATTAGACCACTTGACTGTACAGTATGTGCACAGTTAAACTGTGTCTTTTGACTTGAACCATTGTATTAGGGGTCTAAAGTGGACTCTATCTTATTTTAGTTTTCGCTTTATAGTAAACATTTGCAACAAGATCTAATTACTACATCCGTTGTATCTGTCGCAAATGCATAAAATTATAATAAGTGATTTTTTAATTTAAAAAGAATTTATAATTAAAACGAAAGAGTTTGTAATTAGTATGGTACATTTTCAATGTGAAACTTTAGAAGGAAAAGAGTTGGAAAATTTTCCGAATAGTCCGAAACTTAAAATGTAGGACAATAACCACCAAGTACGGTAACAAATGTAATCTCATTCTATTGTAGAGATTGATTTTTAAAAAAAAGCCAACACCTTACATTGTCATACACCCCAAACAACAATAACAATGGTACAGTTCCATAATGGGTGGGTATTGTCTGAAACTCAAAAAACTTTATTACAACTACATTTACAATGTAGTAAGGTCTGATATAATTCGTCAAATGTCATAATAATTGCAGAGTTAATTATAAAAATAAAAAGTGCAATATTATTATGTTTATTAATATTAGATTCGTAAACAATACATGTTTTCGGAAGTAAATTATTGACGAGCATTCAGTTTGTATTGATTGATAATTAGATTTAAGGTCATGCTTCAATAAACACGCAATTTTGACATTTTGTTGAGTAGATCTATGGTTTGTTTACTTTAATTAATCCAAACTGATACAATTTGTACATTTCATTTATATACTACTACAACTAGTAGTACAATGCTTAATTTTTATATAATCTTACAGAAAACCCCAACTAAAAATTATGTATGAATATGATACTTTGAATATATGTTATTTTGTATTGTCCAGTTAGTTATTCACTTTTTCCAACAAAAAATAAACACATTATTAAGACAACAATTTTTTTTTAAATTTACAGTTTGATCTTAAATTTTTTTCAGGTTGGAGTGTTGTTTAGGGTTTTTTTTTCAATCCAATTGTTTTTACATCGAAAGAATGTACAATATCTACAGTACTGTATGTGATTCACCTTATGTTTGTGTTGGTGCCTGGATTGAATAATTTAATATTAATTTTAATAATTTATTCATTGTATTGTGCAACTTCCATTAAAATATGTTCAAATGGCATAAACACTATTAAAATTGATACAGAGTAATTTGAACATATTCGAGCATTTTATTTTTAGAAATTAATTTAATATTTTCATTTTAATTGCAGGAAATCAAAGGAGGTAAATCATTTATGAAATATGGGTTTGTAGATTTGAATTTAGCTGAGTTTGCTGGAGCAGGGTGTGTCACTAGACGCTGTTTGTTAGAAGGCTATGATTCCAAGATACGCCAAGATAACAGCACTGTCAAGGTAATCTTCAATGGCCAATCGGCAAAATCTCCACAAATTTTATTCTGTAATTTTTGCACACCAAGAAAAAAAGCATATAATTTTAATAGACCCTATTTACACTATTAGCCAGCCAGAGACCGACACTGGGGCTGAGAATTCACAAGTGTGAAGTGAGGGCTGGTGGTATTTTTATCAACTATTGAGTACCAATTGTAGGCTACGGGCAGACAATTGTGAGCCATGGATTGGCACTTGCTATAGTGTAAGAAGAAACCACACATTTCATACAAGCAGTATCTTGAAATTAAAAATTAAAATGGAGAAAAAGAATGGTTTTGTGTCAAATAATCCATTAACTCCAATTCCGCTGCAAGTTTAATTTAAAATACCAGTCAATTTTTCTGCTACTAAATCTACGCACTTCAACGTTTGAATGAATTTCTAATCTCTAGTAAATCCATATTTCCTTTATTTTCTAATCTTCTTGCATTTTGACCATCGTTATTTGTATAAAGTTCTGTTCAATGGGTCATCTTGTGTTCAAATGCCAAGCTATTTCATGCCTACTATAGCTTACCTGGATAAACCGACAATATCCCTCTGTCTCCAAAGACCGGATACCATACCGGTGCCCCTATCTGATCGCCATCATTTTGTAAAAATTTAATTGAATCATGTCAAAATTATTCTAATGCAGTAATTATATTTCCTTACTGCAGTATTGTTTTATTTTTAGTTTCTTCAATAAACAATGTGCATTATCCCCTCCACTCCTCCCAAGAAAATTATTAAAAATTACTAAATAATAACTTCACAAAGTTTAAGTGTCCTATGTAGTTATTTACTATCGGTAATTGAAATTATGACCCATGGTATTTTACAGTACATTTGACGCTTCTATGTAATTTACAGTAATTAAGTGTACACTTGGTGTTTCATTTTTATTTATGGTTTGTTTTACTTTCTTTTTGTAGGTAAAGATTGAGATGTCATTACTGTCAGGTGACTCTGTGTTTAAAGCGTAAGTACAGTATAATCAAAACAATTGCCACATTCATTTTACAGAGTTAACAAATTGTTATTAATTATCTTTATCTGTTGTAATATAGGAAATTTCATTAGTTTTTCAGTTTCATTTTGCCCATACGCACATATTTAATTTTCGGGAAAATTTGTTTTGATTTTTTAGGGTTTGTTTGCATGGTTCTAGAAGTGCATTGAACTCGTAAATATTGCAACAAAATTTATATGCACTTAAATTTGATTAAAGAAAGGCAAACTAGTAATAATAGTATTGTATTCTGGCCCTATATGGTCATATTTTTTTATAGAGAATGATAAGAAGTTATGTTGGCAACTGCTTCAGTCACATTGTCTTCGGATTTATCGTAATTGTCAATTTTAGAGTTTCACAATCCATTTGCAATCATTCTGTTCAAACGTGACAGTTAAGTTAGCACTTTGAGTTCGTGTTGACGGACAAACAATTGTAAAATTGCAAGTGTATCCGCTCCTAATTGGATACCTAATTAGCATATTGTACATAGTGTTCTGTATTCTTAGATAAGCCAACATACAGATTTAACAGAACCCCCTTTTAAGACATCTTTATTTAATGGACATCCCTATTAAGGGGACACTTTCCCATGAACGACCAAGAAGAAATATATCACTTTACTTAAATTTTTATAAAAAATAGATGCTAAATCTTTGAATGTTTCCATTCTGGTCTCAGAATTCTGTAGAAATGTCTGTCCTCTATTTAAACTCTTGGGAGCATAAAATACCTACAGTACCTCATAGCTTCAAGAGGTCACTCCAAAAAAGTTGGGTTGTCTCCTTACTTTAGAGTAGAGACCACCAATACCGTTTTAGTTAATATTAATTTTATTCAAGATACAGGGAGAGAAAAGCCATCTGATAAATCGAATTATTCAACAAGGGTCATTTGTAAGTAATAAATCATAACAAGCTAGCCCTTTTTAAAGGGCACAGCATTCCCAACAGACACTACACCTTTACCACCAACATCTCATAAACTTGCATCCAATTAGTTGAGCTATCTACTGAACAAATTGATTTTTCATTGCTTGTGGCCTCTGATCTAAATTGTCGGTTTGTTTTTAATTTCCATGGTTCCTATATCCTTAGCTCAAAGTTCAATTATGTTTTATATAAATGATTGTAATTAACATTCCACAGTATATTACCATTTACAGTAATTTATTTATTTCAAATTTGATGTACACAAAGTCAACAGCAAGGCTGTAGCCTGGATTTTTACTGGATGGTTCTTTTTAAAAACACAAAAAATGGAAAAGTGTGAGCATTCTGTATTAGAGGATGAATGATAAATAAAGCACTTCAGGAATTGTAGATACATTTACAGTTCAACATTTATAAATATGTAAATCTATCATGACATCAACAACATTAATTTAATATTTGTAATCATAATTAGTATTCCTATAGGATAATTTTATTTATTTTTTTTATTTTATTTTTAAAACCAGAAACAACAGCAGAAACAAATCCGCCACTTACAGCTTGGTTTAACAGATACGATACAATTACAACAACTGAGAAACACTTAAATTACGACGAAACAGATAAAGATTGGAATTAAAAATGTCAATATGGGGATGGGCCTGGACTAAACTATTATAATATAAACTTAATCTACTGATGTAACCATTTTTTAGAACATTGACTCTACAAAAGGGAACACAAAGGATATAATATAACTATACAGTTATTTTACTGTTAATTTTAATTGTAAGATTTGGAAATAATAATTATTGATATCATTAAGAAAGTTATTTGCTTGCTTGCAGCATCTTCGATCCCAAATAAATTCCCAGGTACCTGCAGTGCTTAATGCAGATTTTCCAGGTACCTGCTGAATGCAATGAGAATAATTGGAAATATCTTTCAGATTCCACATACTGTTAGTGTCTTTAATGGTAACATATTGATTCCATCTCGGATTCTACAACAAACACTATAATGGCAAATATGATAACCAAATCTGATGATATAGTAATTCAATGCTGTACTTTACGTTCTAGATTTCAAATAGCATTTTCATGTTAATAAGTTGATATTATAATCATGTGTAAATCTTTGAAATAAAACGTTTTTGCTGAGATTTTTTATATTTTGATGGTACTCAGTGGATGCTACCAAAATCGGGCGGTTTTTTTATAGTCTGTTTTGTTCTGAAGGAATAGCATTCTCCGAACGTACACTTATTTCTGGCTGTTTTACTTTAATGTTTTCTTTTTTGCGTATTTGTACAGTATCTCAATTGAGATCTAGCCACTGATACCCACAGAATTGGCCTTTAAAGATGCATTGTCCCCCCTGAAAAAAATATATTTTGTTGTTGAATACCTGTATGCAATTTTAATGTCGCTCAATAGTTATTCACTTTGACAGAAAATTGGATTGGAAAAGAAATTATTTACCTGAAAAAACTGTAATTTATAGCAAAAAATAGTCAAATTGTTTGCCAGCCAATAGGTTTTTGGTTCAACTAAACGGTTTATTTTGTCATTTTATAAGTGAAAACATTATTTTTTCTATTTTTTTTTTACTGTACAGAATTTAAAACTACAAAATGACCCATTTCAAAGTCTGATTTTATTAATCTTCATTTTTCATGTTTTTGTGGGACAATACATCTTGATGTAGTTTATATTTATAGTGTTATTTTATCAGTATTGTAAGTTACACATTTTGATCTAAAAGTCTTCCAAAACAAAAATCATTTGTATTTTTGGCAATTTCTTGTCTAAGGGTCTCACTACCAGACCATTTAATCCATTAAGGAAATTCTAAATCCTTGTCCTCACAAGACAGTTAATACTAACAAAGTCTAGACTGGTGTTCTTATTATATTTTATTTTATTCTGTGTTAATAATTACACTAAGTTGAAGTCAAGTTCATTCAATTGTCAGCAACCCACAAAAGAAGTTTGTAGAACACAAGTTACACTATTTGTCATTTCCACAATGTACAGAGTACCTTGGTACCTTTACTTTCAGGATACATTAATATGGTTACCCTTTTCCTGTATATGTATATACTATAACAATGTACACCACAATATACTATAGATTTTTAGATGATTCTATTAATACTTTTCTATATCATGTTGTATACATTTTAATACTACAGTACTGTACTTATTTAGTACACTTTTCAAACATTAGTTGCCAGAACTTTCCCAAATTTAAATTCTGAAAACACTGGCAACCACACTGACTCTATCGTCTATCCCAAGATTATTCATTTTATGGAAAGTTGAACACTTTCTGATATATAGTATAGTAGTGCACATTGTGTACAGAATTAGGGAGGTTTTGATTTGCTATAACCAAACTACATCATGTTAAGTCATTGTGCGCACGCGGAAATATTGGGACGTGTGTAATGGCTCCTCGCCTCAAGACAGGTAGATGTCTAGGTTCATATGACGACCTAGATTGACCTGATCTAGGTTGGTCGTCGGTCCTTGGTCGTTGCAAATCAAAGCTCCCTATTATAAATTTCGATGAAATTCTTCCATGATACTACAGGTTTCAATATAAAACCATTAATAATCTAAGAGTAACTGTGCACAACTATTCTTAATTATTACCGCTCATTTGCTAGTAGATAGTACTAGGTTCTTCAGGAATTAAGGAATTAACTTACTGTACAGTCTATTAATTTACTACAGTTAATTTGCTTAACTGCATACAGCACTGATTTCAATTTCAACTCTCAATAGCACATCAAGGTTGCGCGTGACACTTTATTATGTAAATCATAAACCAATTAATTTTAAATGCTTGTTTAGATTTATTGATTTGATAGAGAGGTTTCCAAAGGTATTTAGACTTAGGAGTATCATAATGTTTTCTAACAATTATAGTTGTAGAAACAACTTGACTACATTTTGCTAACTACTACTAGATTATTAAAATGACAAGATCCTTTTTTGTAGAAGAGTCACTACTGTATACAATAGTGTTATTGGTATGACACTTTATTGTGTAATTCATAAACCAATTATTTTAAATGTTTGTTTAGATTTATGGATCGGATAGAAATGTTTTCTAACAACTACTGTAATAGATTATTAGATTGATAATATACTTTGCACATATTTTATTCACTACAGTACTTTCCTTTAGAAGAGTCACTTCATACAATAGGAGTGGTTTTATTGGTATATAAATAATGGGATAAGTGGAAACAATGCAAAATTGTTGTCTAGCATCAAATTGTCTCAGATGTTCAGCCAGTTGATGTGACTCGAATGTTAAATGAATATATAGGATATCACAGCTAAAGCTTTCACACATGTTGAGTTAGATGGCATGATGTTGGTATTAAAAAACCCTGTCCAAAAATCAAGACACCTAGTTTATCGGATACTCTATTTTAATGCAAGAAACACATTTTCTGAATATTATGAAGAATTGCTCAATCTACAGTACCACTCTATATTTCTATAAAATGTTATTATTGTCTATAAAATGTACATAAATCTGTCAACCCCAAAGTAAAGATTAAGCAATATTTTTTTATTGCACTGCATACTCAGATATTGGGAACAATATAAGCTATTATTTGGAATACTATATTCTACTTCAGAATCCTACTTAAATCCATGTGAATTGCTGGTGTTGTACAAAGTTATGTTTATATAAAATGCCTCCACTAAAGTAGTATAATCCACTATAACATAGTCCACTATACTGTCAGTTACTGCAGTAACATTTTTTACAAATGTTTGATATACAAATATTCCTGACAAAGATGCAATAGAACTATACTGTCAGTTACTGCAGTATTTGTAAATTTGTTGCTGTTCTACAACATTTATATACAAATTATACAAATATGATTATACAACATTTAAGATACCAAAGACTATGTCAAACTCTGTCAGTTTAACTGAAGAAATTATTTACTATTAAACTTCGCACCAGTATAAATGTCATCATTTTAATATTTATCCATCTTGCTGGAGCTGCTGTACACTGGCATTTATCACTATTTTTATGTCAAGATATTTAGCTGCTTTTACATCGCACCTGGATTCGGTCCTGTGCCCTAAGAAAAATATTGTGGAAAATAGATTCAGTGGTAAAGCATAGAATCGTTCTCTAAAATAGTACAATTTGAATCCGTATCTGATTGGGGCTCTGAATTCGTAGAGATGGATCAGGAAGCCAATTGTTTTCTGAATTTTTGTTTCGTTCAATCAGCACTGAGCATGAATGACCTCCCTTGACAACGGATAACCGAATTCATGCTTGATGTGTATAACGCACGCACAGCGCTATATCTCTCAGGCCGTCTTCAGGCACGAAAGTAGCTTTAAGCAATGCATGAACCTTAATGTCTAAGCTGAAGACAAACATAATGACTTTAAGCAAATTGATTTACTTAATACAAAGATGAATTTTTTCGTTTCTTAAGCAAGTTTAATAAACCTTTTGTCATCTTTTGTTGTTTATAGGCCAACAGTACAGAACATGACATTGTTACAGGATGATGGCGATGAAACATTACAACGTGGTCTTAAAGGCGATACAAGTTCTAGTTCTTTAACAACCAGTCATGTAGGTAGCAGTGGTAGACTCACTACTAAACAAAGGCCAAGTGTTTTAAACTCAGGTTAGTGCACATACACTAGCTACAGTTGTTATAAATTAACTCCCCTGTCTCTTAAAACCATTATGTATTATAACATATTTAACAGAAATAATCCCACTTGT